>NC_042986.1:36769262-36818653 GCF_901001165.1 Salmo trutta | reverse complement strand
TCTGACACTTCCCTTTAATGTGCTTGTACGAACAGCTTCATTTGTAACAGTTCTGCTCTGCATCCAGAAGCCATAAAAACACCCATTCTAACAAGCTTGTCATATTATAGATCTGTTCTCTCTTCTCATTGTGTAGTCTTAACATTCTGTAGACTCCCCTTGTCCTAAGGGTCAAAAATGACCCGCTTTCAGAAACCCCTAAAACAAAGCAGCTTAACTGAATTGTAAACCCCAAATCTATTTAGCTTGAAGAAACAACCTGTCATTCATCACAAACTTGGTGAATTTCTGGGGGTTTTCCCTCTTCACAATGCAGAAAGACTGGAGACCACTCGTTGTTATTACAACACACCTGTTATAATTGTTTTCTTTACTAAATTAGAGGTTTATTGTTATTGTTGCTAAAGGTACTGCGTAGGTGTTTTTAGCATGAGATAGCACTTGTATAGCGTAAGAAAGTAGCAGAAATGTTCAGAAAGTCGTTTTGAATGCATTTTATTGAAGGGAAACAATCTTGAACCTTTTTGGCAACATAATGATATATTCTGACATACTGTACAAAATACTAGTCTTCTCCCATTTTTTGATCCATTGCCCCCACCCACAAGGTGTATAAACAATAACAATAAATAAGAATAAAATAAGATAATAGATACCAAACAAAAATGTGAAGAACATAAATCAATCAACTCTAATTAGCACACTTTGATGAGAAGGCCTCTCTCCTCCTTGTTGTGAGGAGTGCAGGGGGGAGCTCAGGCTTGTTCTTTCTAACTGTGCCAACCATGGTGATCTTCCTCTTCAGGAGCTGCTGGCTGAGTTCAATCAGTAGCACACATCATCTCAATGTCTCAGTGTGTGTGTGTGTGTGTGTGTGTGTGTGTGTGTGTGTGTGTGTGTGTGTGTGTGTGTGTTTCTTTGTGGTTTTTGTGGTGTGTAAATGATTTTATAACTTTGTATCCTGGTGGATTACAGCTTTCATGGAAATATGAACAAAGGTTATGTTTCACTTTTTCTAATGTTGGGGTCACTCTAGGTAAAGTCATCAAATTTCAAGTTGAAAAAATATAATTTAGGGGGGTTTCTCTGCTGTTAAACCTCTTTGGGATAGGCGTGCCGCTAGCACCCCACCATGACAACATCCGGTGAAATTGCAGAGTGCGAAATTCAAAATTCAAAATTTGTAATATTAAACATTCATGAAAATACAAGTGTCTTACATCGTTTAAAAGCTTAACTTCTTGTTAATCCAGCCGCTTTGTCAGATTTCAAAAAGGCTTTACGGCGAAAGCAGAGGCGTCGCGAAAGTCAGAAATAGCGATAAAATAAATCCCTTACCTTTGAAGATCTTCCTCTGGTTGCAATCACAAGGGTCCCAGCTACATAAAATTTGTAATTTTTTTCCGATAATGTCCTTCTTTATATCCCCAAAAAGTCAGTTTAGTTGGCGAACTTGACTCAGTAATCCACCGGTTTCCCTCGTTCAAAATGCATACAAATGAATCCTGAAAGTTACCAATAAACTTCGTCCAAACAAGTCAAACAACATTTCTAATCAATCCTCAGGTACCCTAATATGTAAATAAACGATCAAATTTAAGAAGGAGAATAGTATGTTCATTACCGGAGATAAATAACGTAGTGCGCACCCTCACCGACGTGCACCACAACACTACAGCCAAGATGGGAGCCACTTAGAAAAACTACAAATTCTAGCTACTTTTTCTAAAAACAAGCCTGAAACTCTTTCTAAAGACTGTTGACATCTACTGGAAGCCCTAGGAACTGCAATCTGGGAGGTATTCTATTGGTATTCCCATAGACAGACATTATAATGAATGGTGAGCTCAAAGAAAATAATTCCCGGATGGATTCTCCTCGGGTTTTGCCTGCCATATCAGTTCTGTTATACTCACAGACATTATTTTAACAGTTTTGGAAACTTTAGAGTGTTTTCTATCCAATACTACCAATTATATGCATATCCTAGTTTCTGGGCCTGAGTAACAGGCAGTTTACTTTGGGCACCTCATTCATCCAAACTTCCGAATACTGCCCCCTATCCATAAGAAGTATTAAATATAGTGGTGTGTCATTGTTGTACCCTTAAGACAACACAAGGGTTAATGACTCACAGCTTATATCTCACTCTCACATCGTTTCAGCCCATATTTAGATTTGGTATATACATCCAGAGAAAACATACAGTAGCAATTCTGCTTTTATGATAAGAAAGACCCAGCTTTCTCGCCGTTCTCCATTCTCCATGCTATAGACGTAGAGATCACACCTGTTTCAGGTGTTTACCGCCGGAGATAACCATTGGGAAAAACATAAACCACAGTCTAGATTGTAAGAAAATAAACCATTGAGTTTGTTCCCAGGAGCGGTAAACACCTGGAGCGAGAGGCTTGTTTGTGCAGGCAGGTGGGTAGCCACCTCTCCCTCCTCTCTCCAGGGACTCCTCCTCGGGGAGGTACAGCTGCCCCCGTTGGCAGTAGGTGCCTTTTCTGCAGGCACTGGGATCTGAGCTCCGTGAGGGAGGCAGGGAACAGGGGGACTTGCGTCATTAGCAGCCCAGCGAGGTGTGTGCCTTCAGGTGGATACAGACCCCCCCAGGTGGGGAGGGAACCCGAAACATCATCCATGCACAGTTCTACCACTCCCTCTCACTCCTCCTCACTCCCTCTCACTCCCTATCACTCCTCCTCACTCTCTCACTCCCTATCACTCCTCCTCACTCCCTATCACTCCTCCTCACTCTCTCACTCCCTCTCACTCCTCCCCACTCCCTATCACTCCTCCTCACTCTCTCACTCCCTCTCACTCCTCCTCACTCCCTCTCACTCCCTATCACTCCCTCTCACTACCCCTCACTCCCTCTGCTCTCTCATGCTCCCCTCTCCCTCCCTCCTGCTCCCCTCTCCCTCCCCTCTCTCATGCTCCCCTCCCCCTCCCTCGCTGCCTCCCCTCCATCATGCTCCCCTCTCCCTCCCCTCCCTCATGCTCCCCTCTCCATCACTCCCTCATCCTCCCCTCTCCCTCCCTCCTCTGCCTCATGCTCCCCTCTCTCTCCCTCCTCTGCCTCATGCTCCCCTCTCCCTCCCTCCCTTCCCCTCTCCCTCCCCTCTCTCATGCTCCCCTCTCTCTCCCTCCTCTGCCTCATGCTCCCCTCTCCCTCCCTCCCTTCCCCTCTCCCTCCCCTCTCTCATGCTCCCCTCTCCCTCCAGAACGAGAGGTCCTTTCGACTGTGTCACACCTGACAGGAATAAAGCTGGAGAGAGAGAGGAGCCTAGCTGGTGCCACAGAACCCTCTGTATGTGTGATGTCACATTGACGGGCGGGCGTCTGTAATTAAATGTGTCATTATGGGATTTTATTCTGTGTGGTGCAGCAAGCCTGTTATCCCTCTAAACGCCTGCCTGCCATCAGCTCATGCATTTTTCATGGCCAGACGGTTAGACATGTCGCTGAGAGACACAGAGAGGCCTGTCTGTGTGAAATGTAAAGCGAGAGGAGGGATGGGTGTTGGACAGCCGGAAGTGTAAGGAATGTGTCCGTACAGATAGATAGACAGGTGGGGTGATTGCCAGGCAGGCAGGCAGGCAGGCAGGCAGGCAGGCAGGCAGGCAGGCAGGCAGGCAGGCAGGCAGGCAGGCAGGCAGGCAGGCAGGCAGACAGACAGACAGGTGAAGGCATTCTGATAGGGTTGCACAGACATGTTCTGATATAGCTTTGCAGTTCATTACAGATGCAGAGCTTGCAAAGCCACACAAAAAAAGATGGGTGCAGTTAAACCATACAGCTGAATGCAAATGAAGTCATTTATAAATGTTTGCTGTTTTGGCACGTGTTGCAACTGTTTGAATGGGAAGTTATACTGTTATGTAGACTTACTATACATGTATTTAACGGTCTGATTATGCAGAAGGTAAGATTGTAGCCCAGGGATGAGCAACTCAGTCGGGGAACTGAGTCGGGGAACTGAGTCGAGGTCTCAACTTACTGTTAGAATAATAGAACACACAAGGTGCAACTTCGAAACATGTCAGCAAATATTTTTTCATTGGCCAGCTATCTAAACTTGTAGTAAGGATGGTTTGAATTACCGACCAGGGTGGGGCCCATTGATCATCCGTTTTCATATTAACAACTGATAACATTTGCCTCCACCTCATGGCAAAATATGTAGAATTGCAGGAAATGTGTTATAAAATTGCTGAATCTTCTCTCTGCCACATGACAAAATGTGTAGAAATGCATCAAATTCCTTTAAAACAGCAACATTTTCTCTACAACCCATGACAAAATGTGCAGAATTGCAGGAAAATAAACGTAAAAAATATTTATCTTTGTGTCATTAGGGGGATGGTTGAAATGTAAAGCTCGCAAGGTGTGCATCAACGCAATGTTGTGTGTGTGTGTGTGTGTTTGTGTGTGTGTGTGTGTGTGTGCGTGCGTGTGTGCGTGTGCGTGCGTATGCGTGTGTGTGTGCGCGCCACAGAGTCCTGTTTTGCACGACTCCATGTCCAGCTGTGTCGTGTTGGACTGCAGATGTATGGCAGAGTGTTTGTTTTTGTCACTCCATTCATTATTATTGTCACGTTAGATTCAAGGCTGAACAGCTCTGATTCTTGTGGAGCACGGTTCATTCATAAAACAACGCTAATTCAACATCACTTAGTTTCAGTTGATCAGTTGTCACTGATTGCAGTCATCTGTGATTCATGTGAATGGGCAAAAGGATGTTTCACCAACTGCAGAAAGGCAGTAACATTATTTGGTGTAAATAGAAGTGAATCTGACAATGTGAAGACTCTGCTCTGTCAGCTTTGAGGAACAGACCTTGGCTGACAGACATGGGGGCACCACTTTACTGCCCCGTAACACAGTCTGGAGCCCCCATGACCAGCTGGCAGATGGCGGGACGATCCAGACCCAGAACGGGGTCAGTATGGACCACGGGTCCCGACTACAACAAAACAAAGGGGGGAAAAGGGAACTCATCAGTATTCAACCCGTGGTATCATATAAACACACAAGAAATACAAAATGTGGAAAACTGCAGGAAATTAGCTTTAAAACAGCAAAATGTTCTCTCCACCGCATGGCAAACTGTGTAGAATTGCAGGAAATTAGCTTTAAAACTACTAAATGTTTTCTCTGCCAACAAGAGGGGTGTGAACAGTTTAGGGTCGCATGGGTTGTGAGGTGGGGGTTTGTTACTAGCCCGATAAATGACAATATCCATTCTGACCTTTGCCCCTAGGAAGTATGTGAGACTGAACCTTCTCAAATAGTATTGGAATACCCCTGATGTAGAGTGTAGACTGACTGACTGACTGCCTCGGTATGAACTCGTCCTTCAGTCAAAGACAAAAACAAGTTATGAGCCCAGATATACACCCTTCACCTTTCAGGTTAACATATAAAATACACATTCATTGCCACATTAATTATACCCTTCTGAATGTTAACTCGCTTTGCAGCTCAGCCAGGGAGGAGATAATGGGGAGAATAGAGAGAGAGGGGGAGAATTGGAAGAATAGAGAGAGCGTGTAATCTCTGTGCTTTAGAGATGTGAGGGAATTGGAGGAACTGGACCCTGTCAGCACCACCGCTGAGACACTATCTCCCCCCTCCTCAGAGATAAGACATGAGACACTATCTCCCCACTCCTCAGAGATAAGACATGAGACACTATCTCCCCACTCCTCAGAGATAAGACATGAGACACTATCTCCCCACTCCTCAGAGATAAGACATGAGACACTATCTCCCCACTCCTCAGAGATAAGACATGAGACACTATCTCCCCCCTCCCCAGAGATAAGACAGGATACACTCTCCCCCCTCCTCAGAGATAAGACATGAGACAGTATCTCCCCCCTCCTCAGAGATAAGACATGAGACACTATCTCCCTCCTCCCCAGAGATAAGACATGAGACACTATCTCCCCCCTCCTCAGAGATAAGACATGAGACACTATCTCCCCCCTCCCCAGAGATAAGACATGAGACACTATCTCCCCCCTCCCCAGAGATAAGACATGAGACACTATCTCCCCACTCCTCAAAGATAAGACATGAGACACTATCTCCCCCCTCCTCAGAGATAAGACGGGAGACACTATCTCCCCACTCCTCAGAGATAAGACACTATCTCCCCCCTCCTCAGAGATAAGACATGAGACACTATCTCCCCCCTCCTCAGAGATAAGACATGAGACACTATCTCCCCCCTCCTCAGAGATAAGACGGGAGACACTATCTCCCCACTCCTCAGAGATAAGACACTATCTCCCCCCTCCTCAGAGATAAGACGGGAGACACTATCTCCCCCCTCCTCAGAGATAAGACACTATCTCCCCCCTCCTCAGAGATAAGACACTATCTCCCCACTCCTCAGAGATAAGACACTATCTCCCCACTCCTCAGAGATAAGACACTATCTCCCCACTCCTCAGAGATAAGACAGGATACACTATCTCCCCCCTCCTCAGAGATACAACACTATCTCCCCCCTCCTCAGAGATACGACAGGAGTTGGACAAAGACGGTGTGTGTGCCCTGTCCTCTCCCCTGTCTCTTCAATTTGATTTATCCATAGCAGAGGCTCTTTGATGAGTTTGACCAATCTATTTTGTTGAGAAATGTCTCTGTCCTTTAGGAACTGGAGTGGAATGTCTATGGTGCTGGAGAGGCAGCTCACAGACCAATTCATGCTCTTGGTATGTGCTTTGATATGTGTTCCAGTTGAAGGTTGCTATTAAGTGGAGTGTTTTTCATACCTTATGCATGAGATTTTGCATCTCAGGCTGTAGTCTGTTACATTCCCCAGCAAGAAAACCAAAATAATGTCGCTCAAACAGAAGGGGGAACTAACAATGAGTCACTGACAACAAGCAAAACAAAACAGGTGTGGTTTTAGGAGAGGTTCTGAAAGACACTCATGGGGGTGTCCTCTGAAAGTTGATCAGCAACAACAACTAGAACCTAAAAGACTCACCATGAGACCCATTCACTTGCTCAAGAAGAAAAGAAAAACACATCAAACCAAAAAGCGGAGCTAAATCAAAACAGGAAAGATTAGATAAAGTATTGTTTTTCTAGAACTGAAATAGGGAGAGTCAATTAAACATGTTAACCCTCCACATCTCTCAAGACCACTGGAGCACTGGGCCAGCCACTCTTAAATAGCATCTGGTCCAGCGCATGTGAAACAACTTCCCACTTACAAGATGGCAACCAGCACAGGTCTAACACATACTGACTAACGAGGTGACACCAATCGGTGCGTCCTACGTGCTAACATCCAACCTCAGAACATACATCAAAAAACCACATATGAAAGATGGCCAGTGATTGGAGAATGTCTGCGTGTTTGTGTGTATGTTTGTGTGTATGTTTGTGTGTGTGTGTGTGTGTGTGTGTGTGTGTGTGTGTGTGTGTGTGTGTGTATGTTTGTGTGTGGTGTTTGTGTGTGCGTGTATGTTTGTGTGTTTGTGTGTATGTTTGTGTGTGTGTGTGTGTGTGTGTGTGTGTGTGTGTGTATGTTTGTGTGTGGTGTTTGTGTGTGCGTGTATGTTTGTGTGTGTGTTTGTGTGTGGCGTGTGTATGTTTGTGTGTGTGGCGTGTGTGTGTGTGTGTGTGAGTGTGTTTGTGTCCTCTCTCTCCCTACGTTGTGAGGGTTCCAGTGAGAGCTGTGTGAGGGTTCCAGTGAGAGCTGTGTGAGGGTTCCAGTGAGAGCTGCGTGAGGGTTCCAGTGAGAGCTGCGTGAGGGTTCCAGTGAGAGCTGCGTGAGGGTTCCAGTGAGAGCTGCGTGAGGGTTCCAGTGAGAGCTGTGTGAGGGTTCCAGTGAGAGCTGTGTGAGGGTTCCAGTGAGAGCTGTGTGAGGGTTCCAGTGAGAGCTGCATGAGGGTTCCAGTGAGAGCTGTGTGAGGGTTCCAGTGAGAGCTGCGTGTCCCAGTAAAAGAGCTCTGACCCGCTCAGACCGTTTCCAACGCAACAAGAAAAAAAGCAAACACTCTTACACGCTGAGTGCTGACTGAGAGAACAACTCACTCTGAATATCTCTGCATCTGTGACATTTCACGGGAATAAACAGAACAACATTTATTATCTACGATTCCCTTTTCTCATGTCTCCATTGATAACATAGTGAGTGTCTTCTGCTTCTTTTGGAGTGTGTTTAAGGCTGAGGGTCCATGTTGGGTCGTAGCTGTGAATGTCATCATTCTAGTTTGTTGGTTCAGGATGAGAAGGTCAGGATGACAGAGAAGCCACTCCCATCCTCACACATCACTGCCCCAGTGAGGAGACAGACCTGACATTTAGCGGGAGGAGATCAAATCAAATTCTATTAGTCACATGCGCTGAATACAACAGGTATCGACCTTACAGTGAAATGCTTACTTACTTAATGGCCCCTAACCAACAATACAGTTTCAAAAAATACAGATAAGAATACGAGATAAAAGTAACAAATAACTAAAGAGCAGCAGTAAAATAACAATAATGAGACTATATACTGGGGGTACCGATACAGAGTCAATGTGCGGCAACACCGGTTAGTTGAGGTAGTATGTACATGTAGGTAGAGTTATTAAAGTGACTATGTATAGATGATAACAAAGAGTAGCAGTGGTGTAAAGAGGGGGGGGGTGGGAAGGGGGGGGCAACGCAAATAGTCTGGGTAGCCATTTGACGAGATGTTCAGGAGTCTTGTGGCTTGGGGGTAGAAGCTGTTTAGAAACCTCTTGAACCTAGACTTGGTGCTCTGGTACCGCTTGCATTGCCGTAGCAGAGAGAACAGTCTATGACTAGGTTGGCTGGAGTCTTTGACCATTTTTAAGGCCTTCCTCTGACATCACCTGGTAGAGAGGTCCTGGATGGCAGGAAGCTTGGCCTCAGTGATGTACTGGGTCGCACTACCCTCTGTAGTGCCTTGCGGTCGGAGGCCGAGCAGTTGCCATACCAGGCAGTGATGCAACCAGTCAGGATGCTCTCGATGGTGCAGCTGTAGAACCTTTTGAGGATCTGAGGACCCATGCCAAATCTTTTCAGTCTCCTGAGGGGGAATAGGTTTTATAGTGTCCTCTTCACGACTGTCTTGGTGTACTTGGACCATGTTAGTTTGTTGGTGATGTGGACACCAAGGAACTTGAAGCTCTCAACCTACTCCCCTGCAGCCCCATCGATCCTCTTTTTCCTGTAGTCACAATCAGCAGATGGGTGAGGCTGTGGGTTGGAGAGGAGAGGAGAGGAGAGGAGAGGGGCAGTGGGGTTAGGAGAGGAGAGGAGAGGGGCAGTGGGGTTAGGAGAGGAGATGAGAGAGGCTGTGGGGTCAGGAGAGGAGAGGAGAGGAGAGGAGAGGAGAGGAGAGGAGAGGAGAGGAGAGGCGAGGGGTTGTGGGGTCAGGGGAGGAGATGAGAGAGGCTGTGGGGTCAGGGGTCAGTGGCCTGTATCATCAGACAGAGAGATCCATCACCAGCCCATGTCCACTCTCACACAGCCCAATGACACAGGGTCAAGGGTTACCATCCTCTGGCCAACCCCTTCACACACTCACACATGTTCTGTTCTCTCCCTGGTCTTTTCAGAGTGCATGAATCTGTGGACAGGAAATCAGAGATTGACTGATTGTCCTCCATAGACTGTAGAGTTAAGATAAGACATGTTTCTCCTCCTCTCTCTTGTTCCTGTTCCTGATATGTTGGTCCTATTTATGGCTGATGTTATGTTTGTTTGTGTTATAGTAATTCATATCACTGTTCTCCAAGGAACACACACTCCATCACACAGAATCACAGAGCCAGTGGGAGTGAGAGGAGAAGGTATTCATGGGTTAACTAGACCTCTCAAAGTTAGGCTAGGAGAAGGTATTCCTGGGTTAACCAGACCTCTCAAAGTCCGGCTAGGAGAAGGTATTCCTGGCTTAACCAGACCTCTCAAAGTCAGGCTAGGAGAAGGTGTTCCTGGGTTAACCAGACCTCTCAAAGTCAGGCTAGGAGAAGGTATTCCTGGCTTAACCAGACCTCTCAAAGTCAGGCTAGGAGAAGGTATTCCTGGGTTAACCAGACCTCTCCAAGTCAGGCTAGGAGAAGGTATTCCTAGGTTAAAAGTCAGGCTGGGAGAAGGTATTCCTGGGTTAACCAGACCTCTCAAAGTCAGGCTAGGAGAAGGTATTCCTGGGTTAACCAGACCTCTCAAAGTCAGGCTAGGGGAAGGTATTCCTGGGTTAACTAGACCTCTCAAAGTCAGGCTAGGAGAAGGTATTCCTGGCTTAACCAGACCTCTCAAAGTCAGGCTAGGAGAAGGTATTCCTGGCTTAACCAGACCTCTCAAAGTCAGGCTAGGAGAAGCTATTCCTGGGTTAACCAGACCTCTCAAAGTCAGGCTAGGAGAAGGTATTCCTAGGTTAAAAGTCAGGCTGGGAGAAGGTATTCCTGGGTTAACCAGACCTCTCAAAGTCAGGCTAGGAGAAGGTATTCCTTTGTTAGCTATATCTCTCAAGGTCATGTTAGAGTGGATTTACATTCTGTCGGCTCTGATCAAAAAAGAAGAAGAAGGAATGATGTGCAATAGAATGGGAATGAAAAAAAGCACCCTGAGTGTCAAAGGGAAGAAAAACATTCCTAAGGAGAAACTGATCTCAGCTGTGGCTGGTAGTTTATCCCATTTGTTCCCAATGACCCTGGGCTCTCTGTTGGGGAAAGAACAAGGGCCATTTCACAGTTCAGAGAATGCAATATGTCCCTGGCCCTGTCTCCACGGCGCCACGTCACTTTGAGTCAAACAGGGCAAAGGAAAGAGTGGGGGGACAGCCTGACCTTATGACCCCACCACGCACACCAGGGCCATATGTCTCCATGGCGATGGGCAGCAGAGATCACAGAGGCCACAGTGAATCATGTTAGATGTGATCTCCCCAGCTGAGGCAGTATATTATGGTCTCTAAAAACGACCTATCCCGTTGTGAAGGATCCTGCTGGAAGAGGACAGAGAAGTGGTGAGAGTGTGAGATAAATGACGGTTATGTAATGTGTGATGATGATGTATGGCGTCCTGTCATCTCCTCAGGGTTGAAGCTACTTCCCTCCTCTTATTAGATACCACTTACAAACCTGACTGGGGCTTCATAATTTAGATTATTATTTCTGTTGCAAACCTGACTGGGGCTTCATAATTTAGATTATTATTTCTGTTACAAACCTGACTGGGGCTTCATAATTTAGATTATTAATTCTGTTACAAACCTGACTGGGGCTTCATCATTTAGATTATTAATTCTGTTACAAACCTGACTGGGGCTTCATCATTTAGATTATTAATTCTGTTACAAACCTGACTGGGGCTTCATAATTTAGATTATTAATTATGTTACAAACCTGACTGGGGCTTCATCATTTAGATTATTAATTATGTTACAAACCTGACTGGGGCTTCATCATTTAGATTATTAATTATGTTACAAACCTGACTGGGGCTTCATCATTTAGATTATTATTTCTGTTGCAAACCTGACTGGGGCTTCATCATTTAGATTATTAATTATGTTACAAACCTGACTGGGGCTTCATCATTTAGATTATTAATTATGTTACAAACCTGACTGGGGCTTCATCATTTAGATTATTAATTATGTTACAAACCTGACTGGGGCTTCATAATTTAGATTATTAATTATGTTACAAACCTGACTGGGGCTTCATCATTTAGATTATTAATTATGTTACAAACCTGACTGGGGCTTCATAATTTAGATTATTAATTATGTTACAAACCTGACTGGGGCTTCATAATTTAGATTATTAATTCTGTTACAAACCTGACTGGGGCTTCATAATTTAGAGCATTAATTATGTTACAAACCTGACTGGGGCTTCATCATTTAGATTATTAATTATGTTACAAACCTGACTGGGGCTTCATCATTTAGATTATTAATTATGTTACAAACCTGACTGGGGCTTCATCATTTAGATTATTAATTCTGTTACAAACCTGACTGGGGCTTCATCATTTAGATTATTAATTATGTTACAAACCTGACTGGGGCTTCATAATTTAGATTATTAATTATGTTACAAACCTGACTGGGGCTTCATAATTTAGATTATTATTTCTGTTACAAACCTGACTGGGGCTTCATAATTTAGATTATTAATTCTGTTACAAACCTGACTGGGGCTTCATCATTTAGATTATTAATTCTGTTACAAACCTGACTGGGGCTTCATCATTTAGATTATTAATTCTGTTACAAACCTGACTGGGGCTTCATCATTTAGATTATTAATTATGTTACAAACCTGACTGGGGCTTCATAATTTAGATTATTAATTATGTTACAAACCTGACTGGGGCTTCATCATTTAGATTATTAATTATGTTACAAACCTGACTGGGGCTTCATAATTTAGATTATTAATTATGTTACAAACCTGACTGGGGCTTCATAATTTAGATTATTAATTCTGTTACAAACCTGACTGGGGCTTCATAATTTAGAGCATTAATTATGTTACAAACCTGACTGGGGCTTCATCATTTAGATTATTAATTATGTTACAAACCTGACTGGGGCTTCATAATTTAGATTATTAATTATGTTACAAACCTGACTGGGGCTTCATAATTTAGATTATTAATTATGTTACAAACCTGACTGGGGCTTCATCATTTAGATTATTAATTATGTTACAAACCTGACTGGGGCTTCATAATTTAGATTATTAATTATGTTACAAACCTGACTGGGGCTTCATAATTTAGATTATTAATTCTGTTACAAACCTGACTGGGGCTTCATCATTTAGATTATTAATTCTGTTACAAACCTGACTGGGGCTTCATAATTTAGATTATTAATTCTGTTACAAACCTGACTGGGGCTTCATCATTTAGATTATTATTTATTTTTGTAATATTGCAATTCGTTCTTTACACACGCACACACACACACACACACACACACACACCCTGTGCTCTGTAGTGGCAGTGATGTGTGTAAGAATGATGTGTCCTGCAGCGGTGCTGCTGTAGCTGGTTAGAGAGCTGATCCATCAGCCTGTTCTCAGAGCAGGAATGACACTCAGGGAGGAGACATTACCCCTGGCAGACTCATTACACTGGCTGACTGCAGAACAGAACTGCTCACCACCACATCCATCCTCACCTTCCACAGCCCCACACAATCTAACACCACACAGCCCAACACAGCACAGCCCCACACAGCCCAACACAACCCAACCCCACACAGCCCAAAACAGCCCAGCACAACCCCACACAACCCAACACAGCCCAACAAAACCCAGCCCCACACAGCCCAACCCCACACAGCCCAACACAACACCACACAGCCCAACACAGCCCAACACAACCCAACCCCACACAGCCCAACACAACCCAACCCCACACAGCCCAATACAGCCCAACCTCACACAGCCCAACACAACCCAACCCCACACAGCCCAACACAGCCCAACCCCACACAGCCCCACACAGCCCAACACAATATAGTCACACACCAACACCCACCACAGTTAGCCCTTAGTCCCAAACTGCACAACCCTCATCTAAACTCTGCTGTGTCATAGTAGGTTTTTTGCTCTTGGTGTTTTGGACTGGAGGAGGGCTGGTAGAGAGTTTGGAGGCAGGTTGCTGTGTGTTGCTGAAGGACAAAAGGAGGATTGAGAGGGAGCTTCCTCCTGTCTGTCTGTCTGCCTGATTATTGCATTGTTGGGTTTCGAGTTTGCGAGAATGGCAATTCACTGTACTTCTGCATGTGACATAAAAAACTTGAATCTGTCTGTCTGCCTGTCTATCTATCTACCGGTCTTCCTGTCTCCCTGCCTGTCTGTCTCCCTGTCTGTCTGTGCCTGGTGAGGAGTCAGGACCTTTTAACCTATAGTTGAAGTCAGAAGTTTACATACACTTAGGTTGGAGTCATTCAAAGTTGTTTTTCAACCACTCCACAAATTTATTTTTAACAAACTATAGTTTTGGCAAGTTGGTTAGGACATCTACTTTGTGCATGACACAAGTCATTTTTCCAACAATTGTTTACAGACAGATCATTTCACTTATAATTCATCGTATCACAATTCCAATGGGTCAGAAGTTTACATACACTAAGTTGGCTGTACCTTTAAACAGCTTGGAAAATTCCAGAAAATTATGTCATGGCTTTAGAAGTTTCTGATAGGCTAATTGACATAATTTGACTCAATTGGAGGTGTACCTGTGGATGTATTTCAAGGCCTACCTTCAAACTCAGTGCCTCTTTGCTTGACATCATGGGAAAATCAAAAGAAATCAGCCAAGACCTCAGAAAAACTAATTGTAGACCTCCACAAGTCTGGTTCATCCCTGGGAGCAATTTCCAAACACATCAAGGTACCACATTCATCTGTACAAACAATAGTACACAAGTATAAACACCATGGGACCACGCAGCCATCGTACCACTCAGGAAGGAGACGCGTTCTGTTTCCTAGAGAGGAATGTACTTTGGTACGTAAAGTGCAAATCAATCCCAGAACAACAGCAAACGACCTTGTGAAGATGCTGGAGGAAACAGGTACAACATTTTCTATATCCACAGTAAAACGAGTCCTATATCGACATAACCTGAAAGGCCGCTCAGCAAGGAAGAAGCCACTGCTCCAAAACCGCCATAAAAATAGCCAGACTATTGTTTGCAACTGCAGATGGGGACAAAGACCGTACTTTTTGGAGAAATGTCCTCTGGTCTGATGAAACAAAAATAGAACTCTTTGGCCATAATGACCATCTTTATGTTTGGAGGAAAAAGGGGGAGGTATGCAAGCCGAAGAACACCATCCCAACCATGATGCATGTGGGTGGCAGCATCATGTTGTGGGGGTGCTTTGCTGCAGGAGAGACTGGTGCACTTCACAAAATAGATGGCATCATGAGACAGGAAATGTATGTGGATATATTGAAGCAACATCTCAAGACATCAGTCAGGAAGTTAAAGCTTGGTCGCAAATGGGTCTTCCAAATGGACAATGACCCCAAGCATACTTCTGTAACGGCTGTCGGGAGAGAGAGTAGACCAAGGTTCAGCGGAGTTAGTGTTCATCATGATTTTAATTTAATAAAGAACACAAAACAAAACAAAACGAGAAAACTGACAGCCAAACAGTCCTGTTAGGTGCAAAACACTTAACAGAAATAATTACCCACAAAACCCAAAGGAAAAACATGCTCCTTATGTGTGACTCCCAATCAGCAACAACACTCTACAGCTGTGCCTGATAGGAAGCCACACGGCCAAAATCAATGAAACAAACCAACATAGAAAAATGCACATAGAACGCCCACCCAATGTAACACCCTGGCCTAACCAAAATAAAGAACAAAAATCCCTCTCTATGGCCAGGGCATTACAGTACCCCCCCAAGGTGCGGACTCCGACCGCAAAACCTGACTCTGAAGGGGAGGGTCCGGGTGGGCCTTCTTACGGCGGCGGCTCAGGTGCGGGACGTGGCCTCTGCTCTGGTGAGCGACCCTGACTGCGCCCGGCTGGCGGGCGGTGATAGCTGCACCCGGCTGGCGGGCGGCGATGGCTGCGCCCGGCTGGCGGGCGGTGATGGTCGCGCCCGGCTGGCGGGTGACACTGGTTGCGCCCGGCTGGCGGGCGGTGATGGCTGCGGCGATGGCTGCGCCCGGCTGGCGGGCGACCCTGGTTGCGCCCGGCTGGAGGGCGTCCCTGGTGTCTCCGGCGGCACTGACCCAGGATTCACCAGGCTGAGGAGACATGTAAGAGACCTGGCCCTAGGCACAGGCACAGGACTCACCGGGCTGGCGGGCGGCTCTGACTGCTCTGGACAGGCGGGCGGCTCTGGCGGCTCCGGACAGGCGGGCGGCTCTGGCGGCTCCGGACAGGCAGGCGGCTCTGGCGGCTCCTGCTGGCGGGCGGCTCTGGCGGCTCCTGACTGGCGGGCGGCTCTGGCGGGCGGCTCTGGCGGCTCCGGACTGGCGGGCGGCTCTGGCGGGCGGCTCTGGCGGCTCCTGCTGGCGGGTGGCTCTGGCGGGCGGCTCTGGCGGCTCCTGCTGGCGGGCGGCTCCGGACAGGCAGGCGGCTCTGGCGGCTCTGGCGGCTCCTGACTGGCGGGCGGCTCTGGCGGCTCCTGCTGGCGGGCGGCTCTGGCGGCTCCTGACTGGCGGGCGGCTCTGGCGGCTCCTGACTGGCGGGCGGCTCTGGCGGCTCCGGACTGGCGGGCGGCTCTGGCGGCTCCGGACTGGCGGGCGGCTCTGGTGGCTCCAGACTGGCGGGCGGCTCTGGCGGCTCCGGACTGGCGGGCGGCTCTGGCGGCTCCGGACTGGCGGGCAGCTCTGGCGGCTCCGGACTGGCGTGAGCTCTGGCGGCTCTGGACTGGCGAGACCCACTGGAGGCCTAGTCCTAGGAGGCGGTACAGGAGAGACCAGGCTGGGGAGACCCACTGGAGGCCTGGTCCTGGGAGGAGACACAGGAGAGACCAGGATGGGGAGACCCACTGGAGGCCTGGTCCGTGGAGCAGGCACAGGACTGACCAGGATGGGGAGACCCACTGGAGGCCTGGTCCATGGAAGCGGCACAGGAGAGACCAGGATGGGGAGACCCACTGGAGGCCTGGTCCGTGGAGCAGGCACAGGACTGACCAGGATGGGGAGACCCACTGAAGGCCTGGTCCGTGGAGGCGGCACAGGATTCACCAGGCTGGGGAGACATGCAGGAGGCCTGGTTCTGGGCGCAGGCACAGGATAGACCGGGTCCTGAAGACGCACTGGAGGTCTAGAGCGCACGGCCTGCACAACCAGTCCTGGCTCAATGCCCAATCTCCCCGGCAGATGTTAGGAGCTGGGATGTAACGCACCGGGCTCTCCACGCGTACTGGGGACACCGTGTGCTTTACTGCATAACACGGTGCCTGACCAGTACTACGTTGCCTCCTGTAAGCACGGGGAGCTGGCTCAGGTCTCCAACCTGACTCTGCCACACTCCCCATGTGCCCCCCCCCAAAAAAAAATTTGGGCTGCCTTTCGGGCTCTACATGCCTCCCAGGCAGGTTGTCACAGTGGTCCCGCAATTGCTCCCATGTCCAGTCAATCCTTGACTCCAACACCTCCAGCGACCAGGATGCCATCTCCTCCCGAGCGCGCTGCTTCCAATAGTTCTCCTTGACTTCCATCTGCCCTCTTCTCCGCTGCTTGGTCTTTTTATGGTGGGTAATTCTGTAACGGCTGTCGTGAGAGAGAGTAGACCAAGGTGCAGCGGAGTTAGTGTTCATCATGATTTTAATTTAATAAAGAACACTGCACAAAACAAAACGAGAAAACTGACAGCCAAACAATCCAAGCAGAGCAGCCTAGATAGGACTGTACTCCGCCATGCAGAAGCAGCCCAGGAGAGCAGCCTAGATAGGACTGTATTCCCCCATGCAGAAGCAGCCCAGGAGAGCAGCCTAGATAGGACTGTATTCCCCCATGCAGAAGCAGCAAGTAGAGCAGCCTAGATAGGACTGTATTCCCCCATGCAGAAGCAGCAAGCAGACCAGCCTAGATAGGACTGTAATTCCCCCATGCAGAAGCAGCAAGCAGAGCAGCCTAGATAGGACTGTATTCCCCCATGCAGAAGCAGCAAGCAGAGCAGCCTAGATAGGACTGTATTCCCCCATGCAGAAGCAGCAAGCAGACCAGCCTAGATAGGACTGTACTCCGCCATGCAGAAGCCGCCCAGCAGAGCAGCCTAGATAGGACTGTACTCCGCCATGCAGAAGCCGCCCAGCAGATGTGAGCTTGTGTACACAGCTGTCTAACCCCCAAATTACTGTAATTGCATACATGAGAAAGCGTTGTAGTTCAACTGTACAATAAACGGTTTAAATTGTTGGTAAAATGACAGCTATTTATTTTAATTTTAACCTAACAAGTGATTTTATATTTTCTTTGAAGCTGTGTTCAGCTGTTTTAGTGCCACCTCCTCTGACCCTGCCGGTGAGATTACTTCTACCATTATTTTAATGTTTTCTGCCGTCTAAATTTCTTTCGAACCCTGAGCAATCCCTCGTTGAATTTGTAATGAGATTCCCAGCTCGTTCCCCGAAACGCTTAGTGTTAAAGAGAAACCCAACGGGTACCATTTTAAAAACAGATTTGCGACACAAACAAAAAACATGTGTTTATTTATTTTGTGCCTCGAGCTAGCGTCGTTAGTGCAGTTAGTACACTCTCTCTTGTTCTGCTGCCATCAGCTCTCACTTTTTGTCTCTCACCCTCTCAGCAAGAGAATGTGGACATTGCAGAGCCTCATCCTCTCTCTCTCTCTCTCTCTCTCTCTCTCTCTCTCCATCCATCTCTCTCTCTCTCCCTCTCTCTCACTCTCTCTCTTTATCTCGCTCCCTCCCTTCCTCCCCCCTATCTCTCTCTTTCTCTCTCTTATTTCCTTCCATCTCTCTCTCTCTGGCTCATCTCTCTCTCTCTATCTCTCTCTCTCTCTCTCTCTTTCTCTCACACACACCCTCTGTTTCTCTCTCTCCCTCCCTCCATCTCTCTCGCTCTCTCTTTCTCTCACTCCATCCCTTCATCTCTCATCCCTCAAACTCAGAGAGAAAGAGAACAAGGACATGGCAGAGCCACATCCCCTCTCTCTCTCTCTCTCTCTCTCTCTCTCTCTCTCTATCCCTCTCTTTCTCTCTCCCTCCCTCCCTCCCTCCCTCCCTCCGCTCTCTCAATTAAATTAAATTCAAGGGGCTATATTGGCATGGAAAACATATGTTTACATTGCCAAAGCAAGTGAAATACATAAAAAACAAAAGTGAAGTAAACAATAAAAAATGAACAGTAAACATTACACTCACAGAAGTTCCAAAAGAATAAAGACATTACAAATGTCATATTATGTCTATATACAGTGTTGTAACGAAGTACAAATGGTTGAAGCACAAAAGGGAAAATAAATAAACATAAATATGGGTTGTATTTACAATGGTGTTTGTTCTTCCCTGGTTGACCTTTTCTTGTGGCAACAGGTCACAAATCTTGCTGCTGTGATGGCACACTGTGGTATTTCACCCAGTAGATATAGGAGTTTATCAAAATCGGGTTTGTTTTCGAATTCTTTGTGGATCTGTGTAATCTACCTCTATTTAATGTGGTGCTGCCTCAATTTCATATGGTGCTGCCTCTATTTCATATGGTGCTGCCTGTAGTTAATATGGTGCTGCCTCTATTTCATATGGTGCTGCCTGTAGTTAATATGGTGCTGCCTCTATTTAATATGTTGCTGCCTGTAGTTAATATGGTGCTGCCTCTATTTCATATGGTGCTGCCTGTAGTTAATATGGTGCTGCCTCTATTTCATATGGTGCTGCCTGTAGTTAATATGGTGCTGCCTCTATTTAATATGTTGCTGCCTGTAGTTAATATGGTGCTGCCTCTATTTCATATGGTGCTGCCTGTAGTTAATATGGTGCTGCCTCTATTTCATATGGTGCTGCCTGTAGTTAATATGGTGCTGCCTCTATTTAATATGGTATTGCCTGTATTTAATGTGGTGCTGCCTATATTTAATGTGGTATTGACTCTATTTAATATGGTGCTGCCTGTATTTAATATGGTGCTGCCTGTATTTAATATGGTGCTGCCTCTATTTAATATGGTGCTGCCTGTATTTAATATGGTGCTGCCTCTATTTAATATGGTATTGCCTGTATTTAATATGGTGCTGCCTGTATTTAATGTGGTTCTGCCTCTATTTAATATGGTGCTGCCTGTATTTAATATGGTGCTGCCTCTATTTAATATGGTGCTGCCTGTATTTAATATGGTGCTGCCTGTATTTAATATGGTGCTGCCTCTATTTCATATGGTGCTGCCTCTATTTCATATAG
The DNA here is from genome assembly GCF_901001165.1 of Salmo trutta. NCBI lineage: Eukaryota > Metazoa > Chordata > Actinopteri > Salmoniformes > Salmonidae > Salmo > Salmo trutta. The sequence goes on along the minus strand of NC_042986.1, from coordinate 36,798,752 downwards.
TGCTGCCTCTATTTAATATGGTGCTGCCTCCTTCTGTGTAAGGAAGACATGTTTTTCATACCTGTCTGTCAGTAATCCTGTTCTGTCAGAGAAAAGCCTGATTGGCCTTCCCTGTAGCTCAGTTGGTAGAGCATGGTGTTTGCAACGCCAGGGTAAATGACTAAAATGTAAAAAATGATTGGTCAGAGGAGGCCTCAGGCTGAACTTAAAGGGTTCGAGCCCAAGGCTAAAATCAAAGCAAATCAAAATGTATTGGTCTCGTACACAGTTTAGCAGATGTTATAGCGGGTGGAGCAAAATGCTTATGTTACTAGCTACTAACAACGCAGTAGAATGTCAAGCAAGTACACAAATAATACAAAATAAAATAATAATCAAGAAATGTTGGAAATGAACAACCCAAATAGCACAGTAACAGTAATCCAAATGCAATCTATACGTAAATAAGCCGGAATAATTTACGCTAGATATACTAAGAATGATATGTACAGCAGTAGATATATAACGGTGAGATGTGTCAAGAATCCAGTATATAAATAAATATGTGGTGTGTATAAACAGTGTAACTAAAATGCAATGTACAGTAATAAAAATATTAGAATGAGCTATGTCGAGAATAGAGTATTTAACTACACTGTCTGTCTGTCTGTCTGTCTGTCTGTCTGTCTGTCTGTCTGTCTGTCTGTCTGTCTGTCTGTCTGTCTGTCTGTCTGTACAGCATGTGAACCACAGAGCAGTAGAACACACCTCTTATCCCTTCATTCTGCCTAGAGCTGACAGACGATGTTAGGAAATCTGTGTATGGACATGATGAGATCCCAGTTCATGTTGTGTGAAGATGATGTGCCTGTGTCTGTCTCTGTGTGTGTATGAGACAGTTTGGCAGTTAGACTAGACAGAAGAATAATGGCATGAAACAGAAACAGAAGGAGAGAGAGGGAGAAAGGGGGAGAGAAAGTGAGAGTTGTGATAATGACAGGAAGTTGCGATAATGACAGGAAGTTGGGCTTGCCCGTGTGCCTCTACCAAAGACATATCCTCCAATTTGTGCCTACTCCCTCGTTCAAATTGATTTATTGTTATACTGGGTTAGTTTAGTGGGTGTGGGATTGTTATACTGGGTTAGTTTAGTGGGTGTGGGATTGTTATACTGGGTTCGTTTAGTGAGTGTGGGATTGTTATACTGGGTTAGTTTAGTGAGTGTGGGATTGTTATACTGGGTTAGTTTAGTGGGTGTGGGATTGTTATACTGGGTTAGTTTAGTGAGTGTGGCATTTATTTTAGAACGCATTTAATGTTTTGAAAGATAATGACCCACCGAAGCAGGGCGGGTGGGCAGTGAACGCTTTGTTACATCAAATCAAATGTATTTATAAAGCCCTTCTTACATCAGCTGATATATCAAAGTGCTGTACAGAAATCCAGCCTAAAACCCCAAACAGCAAGCAATGCAGGTGTAGAAGCACGGTGGCTAGGAAAAACTCCCTAGAAAGGCCAAAACCTAGGAAGAAACCTAGAGAGGAACCAGGCTATGAGGGGTGGCCAGTCCTCTTCTGGCTGTGCCGGGTGGAGATTATAACAGAACATGGCCAAGATGTTCAAATGTTCATAGATGACCAGCATGGTCAAATAATAGTATTCACAGTGAACAGGTCAGGGTTCCATAGCCGCAGGCAGAACAGTTGAAACTAGAGCAGCAGCGCGGCCAGGTGGACTGGAGACAACAAGGAGTCATCATGCCAGGTAGTCCTGAGGCATGGTCCTAGGGCTCAGGTCCTCCGAGAGAGAAAGAAAGAAAGAGAGAAAGAGAGAATTAGAGAGAGCATAATTAAATTCACACAGGACACCGGATAAGACAGGAGAAATACTCCAGATATAACAGACTGACCCTAGCCCCCCGACACATAAACTACTGCAGCTAAATACTGGGGGCTGAGACAGGAGGGGTCAGGAGACACTGTGGCCCCATCCGATAAGGTTTTATACTTGTTGTTGTAGAACCATCATAGAAGGAAGTGTTTCTGCCATGCCTATGCAGTCAAGAGCTGCTTGGAATTATTTCCTGCAATATTTTTTCTTAATTCCTGAGCTTTTTAAGCAGCCAGTGGAGGAAAAATGTACGTTTTTAACGGTTGTTAAAAAGGCCAACTTTCTGTCTGGGTAGTTGGATCAGAACAATAGCACTGGAGCGGAGCAGTGCCGGGCGTAGCGTTGTCTGGCAGATCTGAATGATACCTCTGGTGCCTGTTAGGCCTGAGCTTGGTTTAATAAGGGGGTTGAAAAAGCTGTTACTCTGACTGCAATACACCATCTCATGTTTTACCAAGCAGATTCCTTTACTGGCTTTTAGGAGCTGACTTTTCACAGCCAATTTCTTGTAAAGCCAGTTATGTTCAGATGTTGGAAGTCAATTAATTTGTACTGACAGATACAGAGCACTTCATGTTGTTGTTTTACAGCCTGAATTTAGAATTGATAAAATATAGATGTTGTGTCAATGTCCTACACACAATACCACATAATGTCCAAGTGGAATTATGTTTTTGTTTGTGTGCAAATTAATACGACATTTCAAGCTGAAATGTATTGAGTCAATAAGTATTCAACGCCTTTGTTATGACTGGCCTAAATAAATTCAGGAGTAGAAATCTTTTTAACAAGTCACATAATACGTTTCATTGACTAACTCTGTGTGCAATAATAGTGTTTACAATTATGTTTTAATGACTACCTCATCTCTGTACCCCACACATACTATTAACTATCTGTAACTATCTGAAAGGTCCCTCAGACGAGCAGTGAATTTCTTACACACATTTAACCACAAAGACCAGGGAGGTTTTCCAATGCCTCACAAAGAAGGACACCTATTGGTAGATGGGTAAAAAAAACAGACACTGAATATCCCTTTGAGCATGGTGAAGTTATTAATTGATACACTGGATGGTGTATCAATGCACCCAGTCACTACACAGATACAAGTGTCTTCCTAACTCAGTTGCCTGAGAGCGAAGGAAACCGCAGGAAACTGAGGATTGATCAACAACACTGTAGTTACTCCACAATACTAGCCTAAATGACAGAGTGAAAAGAAGGAAGCCTGTACAGAATAAGAAATACCTAAAACGTGCATCCTGTTTGCAATAAGGCACTAAAATACAACTGCAAAAAATGTGGCAAAAAAATGAACTTTATGTCCTGAATACAAAGCGTTATGTTTGGGGCAAATCCAACACATCACTGAGTACCACTCTTCATATTTTCAAGCATAGTGGTGGCTGCATCATGTTATGGGTATGCTTGTCATCTTCAAGGAATGGAGAGTTTCTTTAGGATAGAAATAAACAGAATAGAGCTAAGCACTGGCAAAATCCTAGAGGAAAACCTTGTTCAGTCTGCTTTCTATTAGACGCTGGGAGATGAAAACACCTTTCAGCAGGACAATAACCTAAAACACAAGGCCAAATATACACTGGAGTTACTTACCAAGACATTATTGATTGCTCCTGAGTGGCTTAGTGTTGACTTAAATCGGCTTGAAAATCTATGGCAAGACTTGAACATGTCTGTCTAGCAATGATCAACAACCAATTTGACAGATATTGAAGAATATTAAAAATAATGATGTGCAAATATTGTACAGTCCAGTTGTGCAAAGCTCTTAGAGACTTATTACCCAGAAATACTCTCAGCTGTAATTGCAGCAGAATGTGATACTAACATGTTTTGACTCAGGGGTGTGAATACTGATGTACATGAGATAACAGTAGTTCTGTTTTTCATTTTCAATAAATTAGCATACATTTCTAAAAACATGTTTTCACTTTGACATTATGGGGTATTGTGTGTAGATGGGTGAGAGAAAAAAATATTTAATCCATTTTGAATTCAGCCACATCTCCCAATCTGTTTTTTTTTTAAATTTTATTAAACCAGGTAAAACCCATTGAGGTTAAAAACCTATTTTGTGAGGGTGGTCTGGCAAGAAGGCAAAACAGGGAAAAAGCAGTGTGTACATAAAACATTGCAGAAAAATACAGAATACACACAAGAGACAAAGTGTCACAAGTTAAAGATACAATTGAAGATTAGAAACAACTGCAGTTATCACAAACAGTGTTGTCGATCAGAGTCTTAAAAACAGACAAAGACACTAACTCCCTTAACTTAAAATTTCCTAAAGCATGTTCCAGGATGAAGGGGCATTATGGGAAAAATAAAAACATTTCCCATCTCAGTTCTAGCCTTAGGAACAGACATGGACAGCAGCGACTGTGAACGAAGACTGTATTGAGTGACTGATCTGGTCAGTAAGGAACAGAGAAACAAAGGCAGTTGTCCCATCAATGCTTTGTACCAGTGCTTTAGCCTCCTGTTGGAGAGAGAGGTCCATTGCACCATAGCATACAGATCACAGTGATGGGTAAGTGATCTAGCATTGGTAAAGCACCATGATAAACTGTGTCCAGAGTTTTTAAGGTACTTACTGAGGCCTGCATACAAACAATCTCACCATTATCCAGCACTGATAAAAAAAAGTGCATTTAACAAGATATTTTCTGACTAACATTGAAAAGCACGATTTGTTCCTGAAACACAATTTCAACTTCAGTTTCTTGGTCAAAGTATCAATGTCCTGTTTATAATTCAACTTTTCATCTAACCAAATCCCAAGATACTTATAGGAGGTGACCCTATCAATTTGCTGGCCTGTTATAGTTAGAATCTGCAAGTGACTCCATCTGTTAACTTTCAGCGAAGAGAAAACCATATAAACTTTGTTTTCCTTTCGCAAGTTTCAGTTGGAAAAGCTGCCTTTGAATAACATCAAAGGCCAACTGTAAGTCCTGAAAAGCCTTCTCGATATTAGATGCGCAAGAATAAATAAATGTGTCATCAGCATACAGATGGAGATTTTCAGAGTCAACAGTCTTCCCTATATCATTTAAATACAGTGTAAAAAGGATCGGACCTAATATTGAGCCATGGGGAACTCCTTTTGTAAGCCTTTGAAACTCAGATTTCATACGCTCCTGAGCTACACACTGTGTTCTGTCAGAAAGGTAGCTCTTGAACCAATCCAATGCATCAACACCTAAACCAACCTTTTAAAGTCTATACAACAGCAGGGCATGGTCAAGTGTCCAAGGCCTTCGATAAGTCAATAAAAAGTGAAACACTGTGATTTTTCTTGTCCTGAGCATCTAGAATATCACCTAAAACCTTACTTACAGCAGTAAGTGTACTATGCTTGGCTCTAAAACACAACTGGAATTGAGCTAAAACTGAGTTATTGTAAAGAAAGTCTTTGAACTGTGAGTTCACAAGGTTTTCCAAAACTTTTGCCATTGCAGACAGTTTAGAAATGGGACGATAGTTATCCAACTGGGACAGATATCCACCTTTATGTAAAGGCATGACAGGCTGCTTTCCAGACTTTTAGAATTGTATTACTCGCCAATGAAAGATTTAATATATGAGTTAGAGGGGCAGCAATGGTCTCTGCACAGATGTAATTCATCCAGACCAGTTGCTTTCTTAATATCAATAGATTTGAGTTCCTTTACAACTTCTGAAAGCTCAGTCTCGGTAAAAAGAACCGTAGGCCGGCATCTGGCAGTTTCATTCACAGCCTCATTTGAGATGTTTGCAAGGAGTTCATTATCAAATAAATGCCCAGCTTTATCAAAATGCTCATTAAACATGTCAAGCAGTTGATTCTTGTCAGTCACATCCAATGAATTTGAGGTCAATTTCAGCAGAAGACCAGAGGAGTTTGTGTTAGCATTCATGGATTGAATGGTTTTCCATAATTTCGTTGGGTTATTGAGGTTTGCCTTGGTAGATTCGTAATAGAAGCTAGATTTGTATTTCCGTATTAATAAGGTGCACTTATTTCTCACTTCCCTGAATAACTGCCATTCAGTCTGGGAATTATCCTTTCTGGCTTTGGCCCATCGTGTATTTCGTTTATGGATCAAGTCAGATAATTCCCCTGTAAACCAGGGATTGTCTCTACCTATTACCCGGTACTTTTTGAAAGGGGTGTGTTTATTTAGACTATGCAATAAGTCATAACCCATGTAAGCAGCAATTAAAACAATTTGTACAAAAATACCCATTTTAACCACTGAATCCAACAGTTCACTAAAACAAAAAGAAAACAAAATTAAAATATACCGAGTCAATCTTTTGAAACCTTAAATTCCCCAAAAATGTTCAGCTGTATACCTACAGGTCTAGTAGAGTTAGAAAACAAGTGTGTGCCCGAGCGTTGCCTTAGTTAGAACAGTCAGCGTGTTCAACAGCCGCTGCAGGAATGTACTGACAGGGATTTCACCCAGTGTGTGGGTCTGGTCAATGCACCCAGTCGCCTTGCAGCAGGCTACCGCACAGTAAGGCAGAGGGGGCCCAGTAGACCGGCCAATCACTGGTGGGGTATCCTGGGCTAGGAAGCCCAGTGCATCTAGACGTTATGTCACAGCGCAGATACCGACCCCCAGCTTCCACTGCACAGCAGGGCAGGAAAGGAGTCAGAAGACTCCACTAGAATGGCGAAACACAGATAAAAGCCTGACCATCGTTGGTCCAACGTGTCTAGACCGTCAGTCACAGCACAGATGTATCCTCTCTCGGCTTTCAGGGAGGGCACCACACCGGCTTTATCTCCTCGTGTAGAAACTAGCAGATGTCAATTTAACACTTTAATTGCTTTGATCCTTTAGGATTTTAGGTTTTACCTGTTGTTTAATTACAACTCTAGCAGCCTATAAAGGTTTTGGTAAGTAATAAAAACTTGTAACACTTGAAACAAACAAACAGTGTGACCGAACACACTCAGCAAAACTGCCCTGCCGCCATCATCTGCCCAGCCACATCCCCCAATCTACCCAGCCACATCCCCCAATCTACCCAGCCACATCCCCCAATCTACCCAGCCACATCCCCCAATCTACCCAGCCACATCCCCCAATCTGCCCAGCCACATCCCCCAATCTGCCCAGCCACATCCCCCAATCTACCCAGCCACATCCCCCAATCTGCCCAGCCACATCCCCCAATCTACCCAGCCACATCCCCCAATCTGCCCAGCCACATCCCCCAATCTACCCAGCCACATCCCCCAATCTGCCCAGCCACATCCCCTAATCTACCCAGCCACATCCCCCAATCTACCCAGCCACATCCCCCAATTTACCCAGCCACATCCCCCAATATACCCAGCCACAGCCCCCAATCTACCCAGCCACATCCCCCTACCTACCCAGCTACATCCCCCAATCTGCCCAGCTACATCCCCCTACCTACCCAGCTACATCCCCCTACCTACCCAGCTACATCCCCCAATATACCCAGCCACAGCCCCCAATCTACCCAGCCACATCCCCCTACTTACCCAGCTACATCCCCCAATCTGCCCAGCTACATCCCCCTACCTACCCAGCTACATCCCCCAATCTGCCCAGCTACATCCCCCTACCTACCCAGCTACATCCCCCAATCTGCCCAGCTACATCCCGGCAACAGCTTTACAACCAGAGGAGAACAGGAGAAAAGAAGAAGAGGAGAGAACAGCAGCCATTGTGAGCGAGCCTAATTGATTTTTTTTCACCCTGCATTCACAGAATGCCCTGGCACCGGGAGATACCAGGCTTTATTCAATATTAGGCCATGCACTGTTCCAGAACACACCCCATCTCCTCTTCCCCCCTCCTCACCCCCTCACCCCTAAACGCCACTCTACCCCTGCCAGCCTGTCCAGACTACCAACTGATGCCAGGGCCACAGTCCATTTAGCACAAGGCATTATGGGATGTGATGCCTGAAGTGGGGTGCATGCCATATGCCCCCCTCAGTTAATTGTACTAACAGTCCAGCCAAGTACACATTCATCTTGTCTCGATGATCCAACTGCCTTTACCTCCTCCCTATGGAGAAACACATGCTCCATTATCGGGCTGTGTGTGTTCCCCTCTTGCCCCCTGTTCCTGGCTCTGTGTGTGTGTGTGTGTGTGTGTGTGTGTGTGTGTGTGTGTGTGTGTGTGTGTGTGTGTGTGTGTGTGTGTGTGTGTGTGTGTGTGTGTGTGAGATGGGGTGTTTGGCAGACTCCGTGACAGGGGTGACTCTGGGGCCATATAGCCAGACGGGGTTGGGTGGACCATTCTACTAACCACATAACTTGTCTCACCCTTGTGGCCTGTGTGTGTGCACACTTGCATGTGTCCATGTGTGCTCTGTAATAATGTGGTTTTGTTTTCATTAGTCACATGACAGGAAGCTTTGGACTGGTGCTTGGCAGTGCCACCCCAGGATCCATCAGCATCAGGCTAATTAAGTCGGAGTATTTCTGCTGCAGCGCTGGGCAGGAGTAGGGTGGGCTAGGATTGACCGGGGTGTGCTGGGGTGGGCTGGGGTAGAGTGGGCTGGGCTGTGGTAGAGTTGGGTGGGTGGGGTAGAGTGGGCTGTGGTAGAGTGGGGTGGGGTAGAGTGGGGTGGGTTGGGCTGGGGTAGAGTGGGCTGGGGTAGAATGGGCTGGGGTAGAGTGGGGTGGGTTGGGCTGGGGTAGAGTGGGCTGGGGTAGAGTGGGGTGGGTTGGGCTGGGGTAGAGTGGGCTGGGGTAGAGTGGGGTTGGTTGGGCTGGGGTAGAGTGGGGTGGGGTAGAGTGGGGTGGGTTGGGCTGGGGTAGAGTGGGCTGGGGTAGAGTGGGTTTGGTTGGGCTGGGGTAGCGTGGGCTGGGGTAGAGTGGGGTGGGTTGGGCTGGGGTAGAGTGGGGTGGGGTAGAGTGGGGTTGGTTGGGCTGGGGTAGAGTGGGGTGGGGTAGAGTGGGCTGGGGTAGTGTGGGCTGGGGTAGAGTGGGCTGGGGTAGAGTGGGCTGGGGTAGTGTGGGCTGGGGTAGTGTGGGCTGGGGTAGAGTGGGCTGGGGTAGTGTGGGCTGGGGTAGAGTGGGCTGGGGTAGAGTGGGCTGGGGTAGAGTGGGCTGGGGTAGTGTGGGCTGGGGTAGTGTGGGCTGTGGTAGAGTGGGGTGGGGTAGAGTGGGCTGGGGTAGTGTGGGGTGGGTAGAGTGGGCTGGGGTAGTGTGGGCTGGGGTAGTGTGGGCTGGGGTAGTGTGGGGTGGGGTAGAGTGGGCTGGGGTAGTGTGGGCTGGGGTAGTGTGGGCTGGGTAGAGTGGGGTGGGGTAGAGTGGGGTGGGTTGGGCTGGGGTAGAGTGGGCTGGGGTAGAGTGGGCTGGGGTAGTGTGGGCTGGGGTAGAGTGGGCTGGGGTAGAGTGGGCTGGGGTAGTGTGGGCTGGGGTAGAGTGGGCTGGGGTAGTGTGGGCTGGGGTAGTGTGGGCTGGGGTAGTGTGGGCTGGGGTAGAGTGGGCTGGGGTAGTGTGGGCTGGGGTAGTGTGGGCTGGGGTAGAGTGGGCTGGGGTAGTGTGGGCTGGGGTAGTGTGGGCTGGGGTAGAGTGGGCTGGGGTAGTGTGGGCTGGGGTAGAGTGGGCTGGGGTAGTGTGGGCTGGGGTAGAGTGGGCTGGGGTAGTGTGGGCTGGGGTAGTATGGGGAGGCCCAGAGGGCAGTGGAGCGGTGGGCGAATGAGAGAGAGAGAGAGAAAGAGAGATGGCAAATTGATGGAGAACAGTTAGGGTAACATCAGGAGAGAGAGGGGGATTGTGTTTTTGTTCGATCGGCATAAAGACTCAATGTCAGAGCCAGTGCTCTGCCTTGTGTGAGTGTAGTTGTGTGTGTGTGTAGCTGTGTGTGTGTAACTGTGCGTAGCTGTGTGTGTGTAACTGTGCGTAGCTGTGTGTGTGTGCACCTACCTCAAGCGACTCCACCTTAATGTAACGAGAAGCTAACCCAGCCTCAGCTAGAACCTCAGCTAGTACCTCAGCTAGAGCCTCAGCTAGTACCTCAGCTAGAGCCTCAGCTAGAGCCTCAGCTAGTACCTCAGCTAATGCCTCAGCTAGAGCCTCAGCTAGTACCTCAGCTAGTACCTCAGCTAGAGCCTCAGCTAGAGCCTCAGCTAGAGCCTCAGCTAGTGCCTCAGCTAGAGCCTCAGCTAGAGCCTCAGCTAGTGCCTCAGCTAGAGCCTCAGCTAGAGCCTCAGCTAGTGCCTCAGCTAGAGCCTCAGCTAGTACCTCAGCTAGAGCCTCAGCTAGAGCCTCAGCTAGAGCCTCAGCTAGTGCCTCAGCTAGAGCCTCAGCTAGTGCCTCAGCTAGTGCCTCAGCCTCTGTCAGTGCCCAAGTAGAAAGTTCCTACTGTGAGTCCACACTGCAGTTTAAACAGCTGGACTTCCCTTGGAGGCTAATTTTCCTCTGTCTGTCTCTCTCAGAGTCCCACTGATAAGGTAATTACTCTAGTGGATTTAAGTGGTGATTAGAGCTCTCTACAGGACTTAATAAGGTGGTGGGTAGCAGCAAGTCTGCTAATGCTCTTATTTCAAGCTGTTTACAAAGTTTCTGTGGTTGGAATTATGTCTGCGCTGCTGTGCCAGTGTACGTTGATTTAGTGAAGTGAAGAGAGGTCAGAGGTCAGTGGTAGTGCTGTTGATTACTGTTCACCTCCTGTTCTTCAGACTGGAGAAGACGGACAGAGATGGAGAGACTGGAGGAGGTAGTATAGTAGTGAGCATGGTTGGTCTCAATTCGAATTGAAGTCACTCAATTCAGGAAGTGATTTGAAATACATTTTTAAAAAACAATACAAATATATATATTTCTAATGAATCGTTTCTTCTTTTCAGTTTGTTAAGAAGTCACTGAAAATAAAAGCCCTTCAATTATTTAATTGGAATTTCAGTTTACTTCCTGACTTCAATTTGAATTGAGCCCAAACCTGGTAGTGAGACTACAGACATGGCTATCCAGGGCCAGGGACCTAGGAATGGTGGGACTATCTACTTTTATCTGCTATACTTTGGGGAAGTGGCTGATTTCCCCCTTTTTCCAGACAGTCAACGAGGACACTGTCTGAGAAACTTTATGAAATGTCTACCGGGAGGACTATCTTATTAGATGTTGGTAGTTTAGGGGATATTTTTTGTGTGAACTAACTTCTGGATACTAGTTTTCTCTTTACGTTGTGATTGAAGAGAATTATATAGTCGAAGAGCAACGAGGCTGACTTTATTTACAATGCAGACGACATCGAGCTAAAAATATGTATTTTAATTTAACAGAGCAAACACCATTAGATCTCTGTATTCACACAGCGAGCTCATTAAATTTGAGATTAACTTCAGATGTTGACCTGCTTCTTAGCCTTTCTTATAAAGGTTTCACTTTGTTTGGAGTGAACCAACAACAAAGACAAGAACTGCATAGTTATTGTCACATTAGATTTTAAACCCAGCTCATATCAATTTCACTCGACACAATACAACACTATTCATGTCCAGGATCTTGTTGAATGTAACCAGATGGTAGTTGAGACTACTGGTAATCACAAAAGGAGCAATTCAGAGATATGGAGAAAGATAGCTCGATTAAATGAGCGATGAGAATGGACAGAACGAGTAAAATACTAAATTAGGCATGAGTGAAAATGTCTGACTGCTGTGGTAATTGTGTCCATTTGAGAGCAGCAGAGAGAGAGAGAGAGGCTGTTTTATGCAGGGACACATCTGAGCCATGAAAGCACTGCGGTCGCCAGCCGTCTGGCTTGGCTCACACAAATGAACCACTGTTTTCCTCCTCTATATCTCCATCTCTGGTCTGACATGTTTAGAGCTATTTCCCAAACGCTCCCAGACCGTCTTCTTATTCATCCACGTCTGTTTGTGAAAAGCCAGGTCCAATCACTAGATCAGAACTGGGGTTACTACTGTCCACTAAGCAAACCTTCAGAGCCCCATTTGCAGAACTGTTTATCAGAGGCATTACTGTGAATATTACTGTGAAAATTACTGTGAATCTGAGCTGGAGCAGAACATGATGGTGCAGAGTGAACAGTAATTATGATTGGCCAATTTGCTGTGGTTAATCTCTGCCGTAGGGGAGGGGTGGGTGGGTTGGTGATGGAGGTAGAGGGGGCTGATAGGTGGTGAGTCAGTAAAGGAGATGAGTCTGGACAAGGCCCTGTGTATCACCTCTCTCTCTCTCTATCTCTTCTCTCTCTTTCTGTCTCTCTTTCTCTCTATCTTTCTGTCTCTCTCTCTCTCTCTCTCTCTCTCTCTCTCTATCTCTTCTCTCTCTTTCTGTCTCTCTTTCTCTCTATCTTTCTGTCTCTCTCTTTCTCTCTCTCTCTTTCTCGTTCTCTCTATATTTCTCCCTCTCTCTTTCTCTACCTCTCTCTTTCTCTCTCTCTCTCGCTCTCTCTCACTCTCTCTCTCTCTAACTGTTTATCTCATACACACTGCAGTACATTGCTACATAATCCCCAATGAAGCAAGATTAAAGCCCTGCATGCCACTGTGGGGCCATGCGTGTTATGAATGTGTGTTTGTATGGAATCAGAGAATTAATGCCATTCCCAGGTTGTATAAAACACCTCCTGGTGGCCCTCCTCTGTTCCGGCCCGGATAATCCAGTAGTCACAGGGAGTCACCACAGGTCAACGGGTGCAGGAGCCACAGATGTAGGACAGGTCAGGACATGTCCTCTGTCACATGGCTTTTCATTTCATATTTCCTGATCCTGTCCCTCTGTGTTGGGCTTTGATTCTCTGTCTACTTGCACTACGCCACGCTGATGTAGGCTGTTACAACAGACAGGTGACATTATGGTTTTGTGTAACCTCCTTTTTACAAAAGAAAAGCAAACATTTACGGCACAGTTTCCCAAACTCGGTCCTGGGGCCCTCCCCTGGTGCATGTTTTTCTTTGCCCTAGTGCTATACAGCTGATTCCAATAAACAAAGCTTGATGATGAGTTGGTTGTTTGAATCAGCCATATAGTGCTATGGCAAAAAACCTAAATGTGCACCCAGGACCGAGTTTGGGAAACCCTGATTTATGGAACATGTGACATGGTAAGCTTTATCCAGAAGCTGGAGCTTTGGTTGAAAGCCATGTTAAACTGCATTGTGGCATTGTGGTTTAGTACTTTATTACTTCAACATCACACAGTACACCTTGCCTTGGCTGCAGCACAACTAATGATTGTATACTGTACTGTCTGGTCTGGGCTGGTCTGCTCATTTCCCATTAAGTTTTTTGGGTCATGGTGGTGGAAGGTAGCCACGTCCTGGTTACAGAGCAGAGCAGACTGTGTATGTTATTATTGTGAGTGGTGCAGTGTGTGGTGGTGGTGGTGGTGAAGTTTAACCATACTAAGCTGCAAGAGGACTTTAGAGCACAGAGAGAACCACACAGCTGCCTGTCTGTCATTGCAGCCTTGTCTTCTGACAGGATGCTAATGTAGGCAAAATCTGAGATGGCACAGTCACACACCACTGCTCATACATTTCAATTCCAGTCAATTCAGGAAGTACGCTGAAATTCTATTTCCAATACTCTTCAATGCATTTCAATTAGGACAATGTGGGATTGGAATAGAAATTTGGTTTACTCTCTGAATTGATTTCAATTGAAATGAAATGTAATTGACCCCAACCCTTGAGGCCAAGGGCCACTCAAGTGTATTTCTAAACACCCATTGGTTCAGATTAGTGCCCAGGGGAAGACTGAGTGATTGGGGGAGACAGAATATTCACCATTGGTTTTCTTTATGTGCGACTGAGGGCTCATTTTGCCTCCTGTCAGTAGTGATCAATGGGGCCTTGTTGTTTATTTGCTTGTATAACAGAATGACAGGCATCCTTGTAGGCGTACTTGTATTGTGTTGCTGCATGCTTGAATACCCCAGCGCCAACACACTCCACACATCTCCGATGGCACTCAGTCAATACCGCTCACTCTAATGAGCAGAGTGTTAGTTCTGCCACAGTTCTGCCTCTGATGCTTTCTCTGAGGCAGGAACATGAAAAACACTAACCTCTCTACAGGTGTAGGATCGTAATTTGAGCAAGTCTGCTATTGCAGGAAAATAATCCTGCAACAAGTGGAAATGTGGATTATTGTGTGGATTATAATTAATGGACACTCCATAGTGGTTGATATGTCTGAAATTTCAAAGTGGAATTTACAAACTTCAGAAACACACTACAAGTTTCACATGCAGGAAAGTTTTCCTGCAACAGGGTGATCAAAGATGACGCCGACAGAGATGGTCACCTTGCTTCGCGTTCTTAGGAAACTAGGCAGTATTTCGTTTTTTTATGTATTATCTCTTACATTGTTACCCCAGGAAATCTTAAGTCTTATTACATACAGCCGGGAAGAACTAATGTATATAAGAGCAACGTTAACTTATCAACATTACGACCAGGAATACGACTTTCCCGAAGCAGATCCTCTCTTCGGCCCGCCACCCAGGACAATGGATCTAATCCCAGCAGTTGACCGAAAACAAGAGCGATGCAGAAGGGGCAGAAGGAGCGGCCTTCTGGTCAGGCTTTGTAAACGGTCACATCGCTCACTGCTCCCGAGTATACTACTCGCCAATGTCCAGTCTATTGACAACAAGGTAGACGAAATTCGAGCAAGGGTTGCCTTCCATAGAGACATCAGAGACTAACATTCTCTGTTTCACAGAAGCATGTCTCTCTCGGGTATGTTGTCAGAATTGGTCCAGCCACCGGGCTTCTCCATGCATCGTGCCGACAGAGATAAACACCTCTCTAGGAAGAGGAAGGGCGGGGGTGTATGCCTTATGATCAACAACTCATGGTGCGATCATAACAACACACAGGAACTCAAGTCCTTTTGCTCTCCCGACCTAGAATTCCTTACAATCAAATGCCGGCCATTCTACCTACCAAGAGAATTCTCGTCAGTTATAGTCACAGCTGTGTACGTCCCCCCTCAAGAGAACACCAAGACGGCCCTCAAGGAACGTCACTCGACTCTATGTAAACTGGAAACTGTATACACGGAGGCTACATTTATTTTTGCTGGGGATTTTAACAAATTTGAGATCAATGCTATGTAAATTTTATCAGCATATTGATTGCACGACACATAGGGCTAATACTCTCGACCACTGCTACTCTATCTTCCACGATACATACAAAGCCCTCCCCCGCCCTCCCTTCAGCATATCTGACCACAACGCCATCTTGCTCGAGCTGGTTTATAGGCAGAAACTCAAACAGGAGGTACTAGTGATGAGATCCATTCAATGCTGGACTGACCAATTGGATGCCACGCTCCAAGATTGTTTTGATCACGCGGACTGGAATATGTTCCAGTCAGCCTCAGAGAACGACATACGCTGACTTGGTGAGTGCGTTTGTAAATAAGTGCATTGGAGATGTCATAACCACTCTGACTATTAAAACCTACCCTAACCAGAAACCGTGGATGGATGGCAGAATTTGCGAAAAACTGAAAGCGCGATCCACGGCATTTAACCATGGAAAGAGGTCTGGAAATATGGCTGAATATAAACAGTGTAGTTATTCCTTCCGCAAGGAGGGAAAGCGAAATGCCGGTACAGGGACGGGGTGGAGTCGCAATTCAACAGCTCAGATACGAGACATATGTGGCAGGGTCTACAGGAAATCACGGACTACAAAAACAAAAACAGCCACGTCACGGATGCCGACGTCACGCTTCCAGACAAACTAAACACCTTCTTTGCCCACTTTGAGGATATTACAGTGCCACCGTCTCAGTGGCTGACGTGAGTAAAACATTTAAACATGTTAACTCTCACAAGGCTGCTGGCCCAGGCGGCATCCCTAGCCGTGTTCTCAGAGCATGCGCAGACCAGCTGGCTAGTGTGTTTACGGACATATTCAATCAATCCCTGTCCCAGTCTGTTGTCCCCAGTTGCTTCAAGATGGCTACCATTGTTCCTGTACCCAAGAAGGCAAAGATAACTGAACTAAATGACTACCGCCCCATAGCACTCACTTCTGTCATCATAAAGTGCTTTGAGAGGCTAGTCAATGATTATGTCACCGCCACCTTACCGGCCACCCTAGACCCACTTCAGTTTGCACACCGCCCCAACAGGTCCACAGACGACGCAATCGCCAACACACTGCGCACTGTCCTATCCCATCTGGACAAAAATAATACCTATGTAAGGATGCTGTTCATTGACTGCAGCTCAGCATTCAACACCATAGTACCCTCCAAGCTCATCATCAAGCTGGAGGCCCTGGGTCTCAACCCCACCCTGTGCAACTGGGTCCTGGACATTCTGACGGGCCGCCCCCATGTGGTGAAGGTAGGAAACAACATCTCCACATCATTGACCCTCAAAACTGGGGCCCCACAAGGGTGTGTGCTCAGCCCTCTCCTGTACTCCCTGTTCACCCACGACTGTGTGGCCATGCACTCCTCCAACTCAATCATCAAGTTTGCAGACAACGGTAGTGGGCTTGATCCCCAACAACGACAAGACAGCCTACAGCGAGGAGGTGAGGGCACTCAGAGTGTGGTGTCAGGAAACCAACCTCTCACTCAACGTCAACAAATGGGAGCACCCCCCTATCCATATCGAAGGGACAGCAGTGGAGAAGGTGGAAAGTTTTAAGTTCCTGGGCGTACACATCTCAGACAAACTGAAATGGTCCACCCACACAGACAGTGTGGTGATGAAGGCGCAACAGCGCCTCCGTGTGCGTGGACCATTTCCACCCACACGGAAGCTGAAGAAATTTGTCTTGTCACCCAAAACCCTGACAAAATTTTACAGATGCACAATCGAGAGCATCCTGTCGGGCTGTATCACAGCCTGGTATGGTAACTGCACCGCCCTCAACCACAAGGCTCTCCCCCACAAGGCTCTCCCCCGGGGGCAAACTACCTGCACTCCATGACACCTACAGCACCCGATGTCACAGGAAGGCCAAAAAGATAATCAAGGACAACAACCACCCGAGCCACTGCCTGTTCACACCATTATCATCCAGAAGGTGAGGTCAGTACAGGTGCATCAAAGCTGGGACCGAGAGACTGAAAAACAGCTTCTATCTTAAGGCCATCAGACTTTTAAACAGCAATCACTAACTCAGAGAGGCTGCTGCCTACATTGACACCCAATCACTGGATCCTTTAATAAATGGATCACTAGTCACTTTAAACAATGCAACTTTAAATAATGTGTCTTTAAATAATGCCACTTTAATAATCTTACATTACTCATATCACATCTACATACTGTATTGTGTACCATCTACTGCACCTTGCCTATGCCGCTCGGCCATCTCTCATTCATATATTTACAGTGGGGGGAAAAAGTATTTGATCCCCTGCTGATTTTGTACGTTTGCACACTGACAAATAAATTATCAGTCTATAATTTTAATGGTAGGTTTATTTGAACAGTGAGAGACAGAATAACAACAAAAAATCCAGAAAAACGCATGTCAAAAATGTTATAAAATCATTTGCATTTTAATGAGGGAAATAAGTATTTGACCCCTCTGCAAAACATGACTTAGTATTTGGTGGCAAAACCATTGTTGGAAATCACAGAGGTCAGACGTTTCTTGTAGTTGGCCACCAGATTTGCACACATCTCAGGAGGGATTCTGTCCCACTCCTCTTTGCAGATCTTCTCCAAGTCATTAAGGTTTCGAGGCTGACGTTTGGCAACTCGAACCTTCAGCTCCCTCCACAGATTTTCTATGGGATTAAGGTCTGGAGACTGGCTAGGCCACTCCAGGACCTTAATGTGCTTCTTCTTGAGCCACTCCTTTGTTGCCTTGGCCGTGTGTTTTGGGTCATTGTCATGCTGGAATACCCATCCACGACCCATTTTCAATACCCTGGCTGAGGGAAGGAGGTTCTCACCCAAGATTTGACAGTACATGGCCCCGTCAAATGATGCGGTGAAGTTGTCCTGTCCCCTTAGTAGAAAAACGCTCCAAAAGCATAATGTTTCCACCTCCATGTTTGACGGTGGAGATGGTGTTCTTGGGGTCATAGGCAGCATTCCTCCTCCTCCAAACACGGCGAGTTGAGTTGATGCCAAAGAGCTCCATTTTCACCAGTTGTCAACACTTTCACCAGTTGTCCTCTGAATCATTCAGATGTTCATTGGCAAACTTTAGACGGGCATGTATATGTATTCTTGAGCAGGGGGACCTTGCGGGCGCTGCAGGATTTCAGTCCTTCATGGCGTAGTGTGTTACCAATTGTTTTCTTGGTGACTATGGTCCCAGCTGCCTTGAGATCATTGACAAGATCCTCCCGTGTAGTTCTGGGCTGATTCCTCACCGTTCTCATGATCATTGCAACCCCACGAGGTGAGATCTTGCATGGAGCCCCAGGCCGAGGGATATTGACAGTTCTTTCGTGTTTCTTCCATTTGCGAATAATCGCACCAAATGTTGTCACCTTCTCACCAAGCTGCTTGGCGATGATCTTGTAGCCCATTCCAGCCTTGTGTAGGTCTACAATCTTGTCCCTGACATCCTTGGAGAGCTCTTTGGTCTTGGCCGTGGTGGAGAGTTTGGAATCTGATTGATTGCTTCTGTGGACAGGTGTCTTTTTTACAGGTATCAAGCTGCGGTTAGGAGAACTCCCTTTAAGAGTGTGCTCTTAATCTCAGCTCGTTACCTGTATAAAAGACACCTGGGAGCCAGAAATCTTTCTGATTGAGAGGGGGTCAAATACTTATTTCCCTCATTAAAATGCTAATGATTTTATAACATTTTTGACATGAGTTTTTCTGGATTTTTTTGTTGTTAATCTGTCTCTCACTGTTCAAATAAACCTACCATTAAAATTATAGACTGATCATTTCTTTGTCAGTGGGCAAACGTACAAAATCAGCAGGGGATCAAATACCTTTTTCCCCCACTGTATATGTACATATTCTCATTCATCCCTTTAGATTTGTGTGTATTAGGTAGTTGTTGGGGAATTGTTAGATTACTTGTTACATTGTGTGTATTACGTAGTTGTTGGAGAATTGTTAGATTACTTGTTTGATTGTGTGTGTTAGGTAGTTGTAGGGGAATTGTTAGATTACTTGTTAGATATTTCTGCACTGTTGGAACTAGAAGCACAAGCATTTTGCTACACTGGCAATAACATCTGATAACCATGTTTGTGTGACCAATACAATTTGATTTGATTTGAAATTAAAATCCTACAACTCCACGTGCTCCTACAACCCCACCCTCATCCCCACCCCCACCCCTTTCACACATACACCCCCCAACCCCACCCTCATCCCCACCCCCACCCCTTTCACACATACACCCCCCAACCCCACCCTCATCCCCACCCCCACCCCTTTCACACATACACCCCCCACCCCCACCCTCACCCCCACCCCCACCCCTTTCCCACATACACCCCCCAACCCCACCCTCATCCCCACCCCCACCCCTTTCACACATACACCCCCCAACCCCACCCTCATCCCCACCCCCACCCCTTTCACACATACACCCCCCAACCCCACCCTCATCCCCACCCCCACCCCTTTCACACATACACCCCCCAACCCCACCCTCATCCCCACCCCCACCCCTTTCACACATACACCCCCCAACCCCACCCTCATCCCCACCCCCACCCCTTTCACACATACACCCCCCAACCCCACCCTCATCCCCACCCCCACCCCTTTCACACATACACCCCCCAACCCCACCCTCATCCCCACCCCCACCCCTTTCACACATACACCCCCCACCCCCACCCTCATCCCCACCCCCACCCCTTTCACACATACACCCCCCAACCCCACCCTCATCCCCACCCCCACCCCTTTCACACATACACCCCCCACCCCCACCCCTTTCACACATACACCCCCCACCCCCACCCCTTTCACACATACACCCCCCAACCCCACCCCTTTTAAACAAACACACACACTTCAGGTGGTGGCAGTGCTTGAACATGGCACCTCTGGCACCAGAAGGCATTTGTTCACACACACACGTTAACACACATACACACTCACACACACACAGAGCCAGCAGTGGCCCTGTCTGTCACAGTGGCTCAGAGCCAGTGGTGGCCCTGTCTGTCACAGTGGCTCAGAGCCAGTGGTGGCCCTGTCTGTCACAGTGGCTCAGAGCCAGTGTCACTCTGTCAGCTGTGTGCCCCACTGCTCCACTTGGGTGGGTTGGTCACACTGAGATTAGAGCAGAGCCAGCTACTTCTCTAGGGCCACTCCATTTTCTGTTACTCTCCTACAGCACACTTTACACCTCAGGGTGGAAACTACCAATAGAGAAGTGACGCCTGAGGATCTCTCCTTTCACAGTAGAATGAGCACTTTTGGGTTGAGAGGCCTTTGATGTAGTAGTGCCATGTGTTTGACAGCAGAGAGGGGGCTTCAGAGTTAGAGGAGACTAGATACAGATGGAGGGTGTGTGTGTTTCTGTCTCTCTGCATTCGGGCCTGCATGTGTGTCTTCGTGCTCCTCAGCACAGATTTCACCTCGAGGGCACAGCCTGGCAACATGGCTCTACTTACATTCATAGATAGAATTGTTGTCACAGTAGATACAGGTAAGTAGCCTGCTCCTAGGGGAGGAGTCTATCTTCTGTGTCATGAACCCCATCCCCTGGACAGGACACTAGTCTATCACAGGGCTTTATCCCCAATCTATCACCTTAATGCTGAGTGCCAAGCACAGGCACATCGGGGACCCATTTTTAGAGTCTTTGATATGACTCAGCTGGGGATTAAACTCACAACCGTCCAATCTCAGGGCGGACACTCTAACCACACGGCCACTGAGATGGTCAACAGTAGAGGCAGAGTTGTTGGTATGTCCTTGTCCATAGTCCCCTAGCATCAGAGACCAGCCAACAGGCAGAAAGCCAGATACAGTACATTCGGAAAGTATTCAGACCCCTTCACTTTTTCCACATTTTGTAATTCTAAAATTGATTAAATACTTTTTTTCCCTCATCAATCTACACACAATGCCCCATAACGACGTCACAATGCCCCATAATGACGTCACAATGCCCCATAATGACATCACAATGCCCCATAATGACAAAGCGAAAAAAGTAAATGGGTTCTGAATACTTTCTGAATGCCCTGTATATAAGGTGCAGTTCCTTTAGACTCCACCCCTCCATCCATTACTCTGTCTCCCTAGATGGACACGCCTACATGGACACGCCTCCATGGACACGCCTCCATGGACACACCTAGATGGACAAGCCGTGGCCAGAGCAGTAGTGATTTGTAGTTCTAACTCTGCCTGGAAACGGGTGCTTTTCCAGACATTATTATATCTATTTGAAAACTGTCACAAACACATGATTTCTTCCCCTGTGTGACGCACATTCTGTACTCTCCTCAGAACAAGAAGAAAGAAACATTTCCTATTTCTTGCAGTGCCCCACCCCACTCTCTGAGTCGCAAAGTGAGTCAGTGGTATATCACCAGTGTGTGGTTTCTATTCCACTCCCATTATTAGGCAGTGACATCCTAAAGACAGATCACCCAGCTAACCAAAATTGGTTCTGTGAGAGTTCCCAGAACATTCGTTAGGTGGCAGAAGATGTTCTCATAATACAAAAACTGTCCAGTTGTGGTGATGATCATAGAATGTTTTTATAAAAAAAAAAAGCTCAAAACCTGTCCATTTGTGCTGATTATTACAACGCTTCTATTACTGAACATATTTTTCATGTTCTTTAAAAGTTATTACAACATTTATACTGAACAAAAATATAAACGCATCATGTAAAGTGTTGGGCCTATGTTTGAGCTGAAATTAAAGAGCCCAGAAATTTTACGTATGCAAAAAAGCTTATTTCTCAAAAATGTTGTGCACTAATCTGTTTACATCCCTGTTAGTAAGACTTTCTCCTTTTCCAAGATAATCCATCCACCTGATAGGTGTGGTGTATCAAGAAGCTGATTATTAAACAGCATGATCATTACACAGGTTTTGCACCTTTTGCTGGGGACAATAAAAGGCCACTCTAAAAGGTGCAGTTTTGTCACACAATAGTTTTGTCACACAAAGTTTTGTCACACAGGTGTCTCAAGTTTTGAAGGAGTGTGCAATTGGCATTCCGACAACAGAAATGTCCACCAGAGCTGTTGCCAGATAAGTGAATGTTCATTTTTCTACCATAAGCCGCCTCCAACGTCGTTTTAGAGAATTTGGTAGTACTTCCAACCAGCCTCATAACCGCAGACCACGTATAACCACGCCAGCCCTGGATGTCCACACCTGGGTTCTTCACCTGGACAGCTGATGAAACTGTGGCTTTGCACTATCAAAGAACAGAGTGAACAGAGTGCCCCATGGTGGTGGTGGGGTTATGGTATGGGCAGGCATAAGCTATGGACAATGAACACAAATGCATTTTATCGATGGCAGTTTGAATGCACAGAGATACCGTATTTCTCACATGTGCAGCACATAGTATTTGTTTCACAGTCCTTTTTTGGGGGCAGAATTGGCATCTCCTCCTCTTGACTGCCCCAGCTGCAGCCTTAGGTGGATCAGGATAAGATTCAGCCCCCTGAACAGCTTTCAAAAGCGCTGCAAAGGCTGCTGTGCCAGGGGAGGCCCTCCCTTCTTTGAATGTGTGGGGTTACAAGTGCCTTTCCCAGATGTTCCAGGAACACCCTCCTCTTGTTCCACTTATCAGGCATCCAGGTAGGGTTGATCTTGTTCCATATCACAAAGGCATTGTATGAGGACACATCAATGATGTTATGGAAGATGACCAGGGTCCAGCGGGCGGTCATTCTCCTGCAGCTGTAAGTTCCAATCACCTTGTCCAGGTTGATGGCTGGCTTCCTGTCCTCACGATCACTGATCTTAGCCGTTATGTGCAGTGTGCTCAGGAGGACCACATTCTTGTTCCTCTTTGGGAGGTAAGAAACTAAAGCAGTGGTGGGGGTGAAGACAAACTTTGATGAGAAGGCCTCTCTACCCCTTGTTGTGAGGAGTGCAGGGGGGAGCTCAGGCTTGTTCTTTCTAACTGTGCCAACCATGATGATCTTCCTCTTCAGGAGCTGCTGGCTGAGTTCAATCACTAGCACACATAATCTCAGTGTCTCATTGTGTGTGTGTGTATTTCTTTGTGGTTTTTGTGGTGTGTAAATGATTTTATAACTACTGGGTCAAAAATGACCCTAAGACAATCTTTGTACCATGGTGGTGCTCAGCTTTCATGGAAATATGAACAAAGGCTATGTTTCACTATGTCTAATGTTGAGGTAACTCTAGGAAATGTCATCAAATTTTAAGTTGGAAAAAAGATCATTAAGGGGGTTTTCTCTGCTGTTTTAACATAGTGGCGGGTCAAGGGTTAAAGGTTCCCAGAATGTTTAATTCGTATTTATTTCGGTTGTGGGAACATTACAAGATATAGGTCCCTAAAACAAACAAAAAATGCTCAGTTGTGATGACCATGTTTAAGTTGGGTTGCACAGGACATTTCCGTAATGTTGTAAGAATTAAATAAGTTACTAACACATAAGAAAGCAGATTGGAATGCATCCCCGTTATGTTTCTTGGCAATTTTGATTTAATTTCAATTTGCATTTGAGGACTGTATTGTAGGTGAGATTGAGACACATTTTCATTTGATTCATAGGGCATTTTCATTTAATTCATAGGGCATTTTAACAGCATTTAATCACACAAACACAACCATATTTTTTTTTACACTTTAATATGATGACAATCTGCACATGTGGGGTTTCAACCTGCAATTTGTGGTTGCCCAGGTAGGGCTTTTAACCTCCACACCACCAGGGAAGCTCTTTTACATCTTCTTTGTTCCATGGCATTATGGTCAATCAGGAAATCCATGCTTCCTTTTTAACCTTCTTAGACGTAACTAACCCAGAGAAATACTGGTAACTGAGTTATTCACCATCACTTCACCTATCCTCTTTATATGCTGCGTACGTCTGGGTACCCAAGACTCTGACTGCTGATCTAGGATCTCTTTGGCTTGTTCAGATCTTTAAAACTAATCCAGGGGGTACCACGTCAAGCGTCTCAAACCTCAGTTAAATATATATATATATATCTAAAGAAAGATGGTTAAAGAATATGTGGGACTGAACCTGCGATCTTCAGATTTTCAGCGAGATCATTAACCCTCTGCACCAGAGGATAGCTGTGGTCAATTAGGACACAGAACACAATTTCTTAGTTATTCAAATGTTCCCATAATCATCACAATGAATGAAAACATTTTTTGTGTGTTATGAGAACATTTGCTGCAACCTAACGAATGTTCTGGGAACTTTCACAGAACTAATTTTGGTTGGCTGGGAAAACATTACTGGAAGGTTGTGTTGTAATATTAGCTGGAAAACTAATGAGAACTTTTGGCAAATGTTCTGTGGTGGTTGGTAAAGATGTTGTGCGCAACATTTTAGTAAATGTTAGGTGAACATTCCAAGGATATTCCATAAAAAATATATATGAATTTCTTTGGGATGTTATCATCCTAATGTTGGATAAAACCCTAACTAGTACTTAGCTAACGTTCTGGGAATGTTCCCGGTTTGCTGGGCAGCAGCTCCTCTCCTCCTCCCTGCTATCCTCCCTCTTCCCTTCTCCATGAGACAGGCCAGTTCTGGCAGAGCTCAGGCCCAGTAATGAGCCAGCATGTGGGGAGAGGGAACAGAAATAGCCCTCAGGTATCTGACAGCCATATTGCTGCTCCCAGGAGACGAGACACAGAGATTTTAGAGTCTTCCTCTTTCTCTAGCTCAAACACTTCTCTCTCTTTCACTCGCTCTCTCTCTCTCTCTCTCTCTCTCTCTCTGTGTCTCTCTCTCTGTGTCTCTCTCTCTGTGTCTCTCTCTGTCTCTCTCTCTGTCTCTGTTTCACTCTCTCTGTCTCTCTCTCTCTCTTTCTTTCTCTCTCTGTCTCTCTCTCTCGCTCTCTCTGTCTCTCCCTCTCTACACTGCTCCCTCCATTAAGTGCTGAACTCCGAGCAGAAAGTGCCAACTCATCATGTCCCCTAAGACATATTCAGCTTATTTCCTGAGTCCCTGTAGATGTAGTTGATGTCTGTGGAGTTGAGGGAGGGAGGCGTAACGAAAGGAGCTGACAGTATACTGGCACGGCATAGACACTTATACAGCTCAGTCCACCGCAAAGGAAAATCAGCCCTAAGCTGTTAAAACACAGATAGATAGAGAGGAGAGAGAAACCGTTCCAAAACCAGGATGTTAAATATGAGAGACTTCTGTGGCCTAAAGCAGAGAGAGGGAAAGGTTTCAGAACATCATGAAATCAGTCAAGTGCAGGATGTGATGCATACTGAAGGAGACTGAGGATGTGATGCAGACTGAAGGAGACTGAGGGAGGATGAGGGAGACTGAGGATGTGATGCATACTGAAGGAGACTGAGGATGTGATGCAGCATGAAGGAGACTAATGGAGGATGAGGGAGACTGAGGGAGACTGAGGATGTGATGCAAACTGAGGTAGACTGAGGGGATGAGGGAGACTGAAGGAGCCTGAGGGGATGAGGGAGACTGAAGGAGCCTGAGGGGATGAGGGAGACTGAAGGAGACTGAGGGGATGAGGGAGACTGAAGGAGCCTGAGGGGATGAGGGAGACTGAAGGAGACTGAGGGGATGAGGCAGACTGAGGGAGACTGAGGGAGACTGAGGGAGAGTGAGTGAGACAGGGGATAAGGATGAAACAAAGGAATGAAGGAATGAGCATGAAGAGAAATCTCCAGTGTCTGGTTTTAGAACCATTATAAGTGGAAGACATTTAACTTTAACTGCAAGTGTGAATTGTGTGGAGAGAGAGGATTGCATAAAAACAGACACCTCTTGGTCAATTGCCTTTCTTCCGGTCTGTCCATAGCTCCCAGCCCTCTTCAAAACTATCCTGTCTGAACGCATGCCAGGACCTTCTCACACAAGCTCAGTCACAACCAGCAGCACCAGCTAACTGCTCTGTTCTCTGTCTTCCACAGAGGGAGGATCACACTGTGTCTAGACCACACCTACAACCATATTTACATTCATACCTACAGTCATACCTGCAGTCATACCTACAGTCAGGTGAGTAGACCATCCTGGTCACTATACTATATACTGTATTACTCTATATACACCCATATAGTGAATGACTCTTTGGTGATTTATTTAGTTCTCTGTCCTCCTTTCTAACGTGTGTGTCCCTCTCTCTTCAACCCCGCTGTCTGTGTTCTCCTGGCTCTGAATGGAGCTCTTTGGCCCACACAGCTCAGTCGGAGGGGAACGAGCTGAGCAGTTCCCTAAACTACCATGTTACAATGTGAGAATTCCTCCCAGTGGGAAGCAGTCAGGAGACACAAACCAGAAAGCCCACACAGACTCCAGAGCCAAGCAAGTGCAGTACTGTACTGTCCCTCAGGAGAGTCAGTGTAATACATGGCAGTAATGTCAAATAAAGACATTGAAACATCCCTATGATAATGTTATTTCAAATATCCTTTATTGTAGTTGATTCTGTATTGGAATCAGTCAGTCAGATTCGTAGTTTTCAACGTAAAGCTCTGATTTTGAAGATCCGTCTGTAGCTGAAGTGAGCCTACTGTAGGTCTGTTGGTAGGCATTTCATAGAGGGGAAATGGATGAGTGTGTTCCCAGGAGGCCGTAAGCATCCCAAAGCAGGGGTGATTTAGCATCTCTTACGTCCCCTTCCTCCAGAGTGCAGCCAGGAGCCCAGTTACACCACGCGCCTATTAATCCCGCTGTCACTGCTCTGCTTCCTCAGCAGCACTGGGAGATGGCTGGAGGTGTGTGTGTGTGTCTGTGTGTGTGTGTGTGTGTGTGTGTGTGTGTGTGTGTGTGTGTGTGTGTGTGTGTGTGTGTGTGTGTGTGTGTGTGTGCGTGTGCGTGCGTGCCTGTGTGTGTGTGTGTGTGTGTGTGTGTGCGTGCGTGCCTGTGTGTCTGTCTGTCTGTCTGTCTGTCTGTCTGTCTGTCTGTCTGTCTGTCTGTCTGTCTGTCTGTGCTTGCGTGCGTGCGTGCGTGCGCGTGTGTGTGTGTGTCTGTGTGTTGTGACGACAGTGAAAGGGAGAGAGAGAGTTCCTGTGTAAATAAAGGCCACTGTTTTTGTTTCTACAGTATATGGGTATCTGTGTGTGTGAGGAATGAGGATCCAATCCAGCTGGTAAACATAACCACAGCCTCAGATAAATGGATGAAAACAACGTGGATGGCTGTTTCCCCCTCCTGACCCCCCTTCTCTGTTACAGTGTGGATGGCTGTTTCCCCCTCCTGACCCCCCTTCTCAGTTACGGTGTGGATGGCTGCTTCCCCCTCCTGACCCCCCTTCTCTGTTACGGTGTGGATGGCTGCTTCCCCCTCCTGACCCCCCTTCTCTGTTACGGTGTGGATGGCTACTTCCCCCTCCTGACCCCCTTCTCTGTTACGGTGTGGATGGCTGCTTCCCCCTCCTGACCCCCCTTCTCTGTTACAGTGTGGATGGCTGCTTCCCCCTCCTGACCCCCCTTCTCTGTTACGGTGTGGATGGCTGCTTCCCCCTCCTGACCCCCCTTCTCTGTTACGGTGTGGATGGCTGCTTCCCCCTCCTGACCCCCCTTCTCTGTTACGGTGTGGATGGCTGCTTCCCCCTCCTGACCCCCCTTCTCTGTTACGGTGTGGATGGCTGCTTCCCCCTCCTGACCCCCCTTCTCAGTTACGGTGTGGATGGGAGAGTCATGACAGTGGCTGTGGCTGTGGCTGTGGTGACACAGCTGGGCTGCTGAGGAAGCACCACACTAATGGCAGCAGCTTCTGATTTATTAAGACTTGGACATGTCATTGGCTGTGTGTGTGTGTATGTTTGTGTGTATATGATGACTTGTATGTTTGTGTGTGCGCTTGCATTTGTTTCTATTCGCGTGGTGCGTGCGTGTGTGTTTGAGGACCAGGGTTATGGCTGGTACAGCAGGAAGCAGAACAGGACCTGTCTCTAGAGATCAGTAGTGCTGTGATCCTCTGTAGAGCCAGAAGAGAGGAGGCAGGAGGATGAGAGGAAAGGAAAATAGGCAAGAGGAGGAAAGTAGAGGAGAAGAGGCAGAGGAGAGGTGAAGAAAGGAGGAGAGGAGAGGAGAGGAGAGGAGAGGAGAGGAGAGGAGAGGAGAAGAGGCAGAGAGGCAAGGAGAGGAGAGGCTGGCGGTAGGATGAAGAGACGAGAGACAGGAGGAAGATACTCTGCCAGGGAGGGAAGAGACGAGAGACAGGAGGAAGATACTCTGCCAGGGAGGGAAGAGAGGAGAGACAGGAGGACGATACTCTGCCAGGGAGGAAAGAGACGAGAGACAGGAGGAAGATACTCTGCCAGGGAGGGAAGAGAGGAGAGACAGGAGGACGATACTCTGCCAGGGAGGAAAGAGACGAGAGACAGGAGGACGATACTCTGCCAGGGAGGGAAGAGACGAGAGACAGGAGGAAGATACTCTGCCAGGGAGGGAAGAGAGGAGAGACAGGAGGACGATACTCTGCCAGGGAGGGAAGAGAGGAGAGACAGGAGGAAGATACTCTGCCAGGGAGGGAAGAGACGAGAGAGAGGAGGAAGATACTCTGCCAGGGAGGGAAGAGAGGAGAGACAGGAGGACGATACTCTGCCAGGGAGGGAAGAGACGAGAGACAGGAGGAAGATACTCTGCCAGGGAGGAAAGAGACGAGAGACAGGAGGAAGATACTCTGCCAGGGAGGGAAGAGACGAGAGACAGGAGGAAGATACTCTGCCAGGGAGGGAAGAGAGGAGAGACAGGAGGACGATACTCTGCCAGGGAGGAAAGAGACGAGAGACAGGAGGAAGATACTCTGCCAGGGAGGGAAGAGACGAGAGACAGGAGGAAGATACTCTGCCAGGGAGGAAAGAGACGAGAGACAGGAGGACGATACTCTGCCAGGGAGGGAAGAGACGAGAGACAGGAGGACGATACTCTGCCAGGGAGGAAAGAGACGAGAGACAGGAGGAAGATGCTCTGCCAGGGAGGAAAGAGACGAGAGACAGGAGGGAGATACTCTGCCAGGGAGGAAAGAGACGAGAGACAGGAGGGTCGCTTTACCTCTGAGTGACCGTTTTCATCAACACAACCCTTTCCCATACACCAAGAATTCATCTGAAATGGACCCTAGTACACTAGGTTTAAAGGGTCACTATATAGAGAGGGAATAGGATATCCAAAGTAGTGGACGATATAGGGAATAGGAGGCCAAAACAAGTGCACAATATAGGGAATAGGAGACCAAAAGTAGTCCACTCTATAGTCGGCTTAGCCCCCTCTCCTGGCAGCATCTACCTGTCTGTCTCTAATGAAAGTGATGGAGCTGTATGTCCCCAGGCTGGGAACTGCTAGCAGGCCTTCAACGGCAGTAAACACCTAACAGAGGCTCCATAATACCTAACTTTACTGTCCACAGGCAGTTTCTCTAAGGGCCGTGGCTCCTTTCTGTGATTCAATCCCAAATGGCATCCTATACCCTACATAGTGTACTACTTTTGACCCAAACCCTATGGGCCCTGGTTAAAAGTAATGCACTACATAGGGAATAGGATGTCATTTATGACGCAGC
>NC_042986.1:36699262-36764262 GCF_901001165.1 Salmo trutta | reverse complement strand
GCACTGTGGTATTTCACCCAGTAAAATTGGGCATGTTATCGAATTCTTTGTGGATCTGAGGGAAATATGTCTCTCTAATATGATCATAAATTTGGCAGGAGGTTAGGAAGTGCTGCTCAGTTTTCACCTCATTTTGTGGGCAGTGTGCACATAGCCTGTCTTCTCTTGAGAGCCAGGTCTGCCTACGGCAGCCTTCCTCAATAGCAAGGCTATGCTCATTGAGTCTATACATAGTCAAAGCTTTCCTTAAGTTTGGGTCAGTCACAGTGGTCAGGTATCTCTCTCTCTGTGTCTCTCTCTCTACCTTTTCACGTCTAATCAGAGAATGAGCTACTGCTACAGTAAGTAACAGTGTGTTTCTCATGATGGCCTATACGGCAGAATGTACATGTGTCAGAGGCTACTCGTTAAAACAGAGAGTGTTTTGTCAAAAACATCACCATCAAAATCCTTCATTTCAAGCAAGCGATATCAGGTTCAATCTTCCGCATCCGCCTATGTGAGGCCCATGAGACATCATGAAAATCGGTCTTCTCACAAAAACATCTGTAGCGTCCGAACAAACTTTCCTTTCTATGGAAAGATGAGACTCTCATGAACATGAATGGTGTTCTCTGTTTAGCTCTATGTTTGGGTTACACACTAATGTGTGTGTGTGTGTGTGTGTGCGTGCGTGCGTGCGTGCATGCGTGCGTGTTCAGTGAGACTGTCTAATTGTGAGTCGCTTGTCCGGTATGGATTACACTTAAAGACCCCTCTCTGCTGGGAGAAACCAATTGTGGCTATTAGAGGGATCCAGAGGAGGTCTGTGTGATGCATTATTAGTGGACCAGTCATTAGGACGTAGGAGGCTGCTGCTTGGAGGCTGGTGGGGGAGGCTGGTGAAGGAGGCTGCTGCTTCTTGTGCTCCCCAGTAAATGATCTGTTATCAATAGGACAAGGCAGTGCTGAGAAACACCTGGACCAGGAGAGACTAGGAGCAGCCAGGGGATCCACCACCCTGGAGAAGGTGGAATTTACAGCCTGCTGCTCATTAGGATGGAGCGGCCAATGAGCCGGTGGTTGTACTGGGAGGGGGAGGGGTTTAATGAGTGGAAGTCTTATATGTTTGTGTAGATCATGTGTAGATCATTATTGTGTTATTGTGTTATTCATTCTTTGAGGAAATGCATTGGTGTGGTACTCATAGACACAAAGGTCCTGGGTTATAATCCAATCCACCTACAGCTACAGTGGCTTGCGAAAATATTCACCCCTCTTGGCGTTTTTCCTATTTTGTTGCCTTACAACCTGGAATTAAAATAGATTATTGGGGGGTTTGTATCATTTGATTTACACAACACTTTGAAGATGCAAAATATTTTTTATTGTGAGACAAACAAGAAATAAGACAAAAAAACCTGAAAACTTGAGCATGCACAACTATTCACCCCCCCCCCCCCCCAAAGTCAATACATTGTATAGCCACCGTTTGCAGCAATTACAGCTGCAAGTCTCTTGGGGTATGTCTCTATAAGCTTGGCACATCTAGCCACTAGGATTTTTGCCCATTCTTCAAGGAAAAACTGCTCCAGCTCCTTCAAGTTGGATGGGTTCCGCTGTTGTACAGCAATCTTTAAGTCATACCAAAGCTTCTCAATTGGATTAAGGTCTGGGCTTTGACTAGGCCATTCCAAGACATTTAAATGTTTCCCCTTAAACCACTCGAGTGTTGCTTTAGCGGTATGCTTAGGGTCATTGTCCTGCTGGAAGGTGAACCTCCGTCCCAGTCTCAAATCTCTGGAAGACTGAAACAGGTTTCCCTCAAGAATTCCCTGTATTTAGTACCATCCATCATCATTCCTTCAATTCTGACCAGTTTCCCAGTTCCTGCCAATGAAAAACATCCCCGCAGCATGATGCTGCCACCACCATGCTTCACTGTGGGGATGGAGTTCTCGGGGTGATGAGAGGTGTTGGGTTTGCGCCAGACATAGTGTTTTCCTTGATGGCCAAAAAGCGCAATTAGACTCATCTGACCAGAGTACCTTCTTCCATATGTTTGGGGAGTCTCCCAAATGCCTTTTGGCGAACACCAAACATGTTTGCTTATTTTTTTCTGGCCACTTCAGTAAAGCCAAGCTTTGTGGAGTGTACGATTTAAAGTGGTCCTATGGACAGATACTCCAATCTCCACTGTGAAGCTTTGCAGCTTCTTCAGGGTTATCTTTGGTCTCTTTGTTACCTCTCTGATTAATGCCCTCCTTGCCTGGTCGTTGAGTTTTGTTGGGCGGCCCTCTCTTGGCAGGTTTGTTGTGGTGCCATATTATTTCATTTTTTTAATAATGGATTTAATGGTACTCCATGGGATGTTCAAAATTTCCGATTTTTTTTTAGAACCCAACCATGATCTGTACTTCTCCACAACTTTGTCCCTGACCTGTTTGGAGAGCTCCTTGGTCTTCATAGTGTCTCTTGCTTGGTGGTGCCCCTAGCTTAGTGGTGTTGCAGACTCTGGGGCCTTTCAGAACAGGTGTATATGTACTGAGATCATGTGACAGATCATGTGACACTTAGATTGCACACAGGTGGACTTTATTTAACTAATTATGTGACCTCTGAATGAAATTGGTTGCACCATATCTTATTTAGGGGCTTCATAGCAAAGGGGGTGAATACATATGCACGCACCACTTTTCCATTTTTTATTTTGTATAATTCTTTGAAACAAGTCATTATTTTCATTTCACTTCACCAATTTGGACTATTTTGTGTGTGTATGTCCATTACATGAAATCCAAATAAAAATCAATTTAAATTACAGGTTGTAATGCAACAAAATAGGAAAAACGCCAAGGGGGGTGAATACTTTTGCAAGGCACTGTATGTGACACTTGGACCTCCTATGGACCAATAGATGTTATCATCTGCTCTAAGATCAGAGGTTGAGGTGATTTTGCCCATCCTCCAGGTCGCTGTTCTTTCACTGGCTGGCTGTCTGGCCTGTTGTTCTGTGAGCCCTGCTAATGCCCTGCGTGTCAGATCACCCATAGCAACAGCAGCAACAGTAGTAACGTTAGTGATCCAAGGGGGATCAGAGCAGGCCCAGGGTCTGAGATAAATCTGTCTCAGGCCTCCTCTCTGCCCAGGTTATGCTAACATGTATATAACATCACTCTGTCTCAGACCAACCCCAGTCAGATTATTCTGGGTAACCAGGGGACACTCACCACTCTGTCTCAGACCAACCCCAGTCAGATTATTCTGGGTAACCAGTGGACACTCACCACTCTGTCTCAGACCAACCCCAGTCAGATTATTCTGGGTAACCAGGGGACACTCACCACTCTGTCTCAGACCAACCCCAGTCAGATTATTCTGGGTAACCAGGGGACACTCACCACTCTGTCTCAGACCAACCCCAGTCAGATTATTCTGGGTGAGCAGTCTTGCCTCTCGGAGGTGATAGAGCTCTCAGCGGGCAAAATGGCTTGAAATGACGTTACACGGTGAAATCGCTGTAATGACATAAATTCAACCGTCTTTGCCCAGTGGGGTAGGACTGGGGTTCTGGGGCAGCGGCAGGGGGTTGACGGGAGAGAGAAAGGAGATGATCATTTCTCTGTTTTGCTGTTGTAATGGTTTAGGGGACAAGGTGGTAGGGATTTTAGCTGTGTGCTGTTTTTTAGTCATTTGCAGGGCTGGGGAGTAATGGATTACAAAAGCATGGCTGGTTATAATTTATAAGTCCAAAAATGGATATAGTAACTACGTATTGCCCTTTTAAATATATATATACATACACAGGACCAGTCAAAAGTTTGGAAACACCTACTCAAGGGGTTTTCTTTATTTTTACTATTATTCTCCATTGTAGAGTAATAGTGAAGACATAAAACCTATGAAATAACACATATGGAATCATGTACAGTAGTAACCAAAAAAGTGTTAAACAAATCAAAATATATTTTAGATTCTTCAAAGTAACGACCCTTTACCTTGATGACACATTCTTGGTATTCTCTCAACCAGCTTCACAAGGAACGCTTTTCCAACAGTCGTGGAGGAGTTCCCACATATGCTGAGCATTTGTTGGTTGCTTTTGTCTTAACTCTGCAGACCAACTTATCCCAAACCATCTCAATTGGGTTGCGGTCGGGTGATTGTGGAGGCCAAGTGAACTGATGCAGAGAACACCATCACTCTCCTTCTTGGTCAAATAGCCCTTACACAGCCTGGAGGTGTGTTTTTGTTCATTGTCCTGTTGAAAATCAAATGATAGTCCCACTAAGACCAAACCAGATGGGATGGCATATCGCTGCAGGATGCTGTGGTAGCCATGCTGGTTAAGTGTGCATAGAATTCTAAATAAATCACTGGCAGTGTCACCAGCAAACCAACCCCCACACTATCACACCTCCTCCTCCATGCTTCACGGTGGGAATCACACATGCGGAGATCATCCGTTCACCTACTCTGCATCTCACAAAGACTCGGTGGTTGGAACCAAAAATCTCAAATTTGGACTCATCAGAACAGAGGACAGATATTCCACCGGTCTAATGTCCATTGCTCATGTTTATTGGCCCAATCAAGTCTCTTCTTCTTATTGGTGTCCATTAGTAGTGGTTTCTTTGCAGCAATACGACCATGAAGGCCTGATTCACGCAGTCTCCCCTGAACAGTTGATGTTGAGATGTGTCTGTTACTTGAACTCTGTGAACCATTTATTTGGGCTGCAATTTCTGAGGCTGGTGACTCTAATGAACTTATCCTCTGCAGAAGAGGGAACCCTGGTCTTCCTTTCTTGTGACGGTCCTCATGAGAGCCAGTTTCATCATAGCGCTTGATGGTTTTTGCGACTGCACTTGAAGAAACTTTAAAAGTTTTAAAGTAATGATGGACTGTCATTTATCTTTGCTTATTTTAGCTGTTCTTGCCATAATGTGGACTTGGTCTTTTACCAAATAGGGCTATCTTCTGTATACCCCCTTTACAATGTCACAACACAACTGATTGGCTGAAACGCATTAAGAAAGAAAGAAATTCCACAAATTCACATTTAACAAGGCACACCTGTTAATTGAAATGCATTCCAGGTGACTACATCATGAAGCTGTTGAGAGAATGCCAAGAGTGTGGAAAGCTGTCATCAAGGCAAAGGCAATGGCTACAGTACTTTGAAGAATCTAAAATCTAAAATACATTTTGATTTGTTTAACACTTTTTGGTTACTACATGATTCCATATGTGTTATTTCATAGTGTTGATGTCTTCACTATTATTTTACAATGTAGAAGATAGTAAAAAATAAAGAAAAACCCTTGAATGAGTAGGTGGACTAAAACCTTTTACCGGTAGTGTATATGTATATCCATTGATTCTTGAAGAATATAACTTAATGCCTCATGAGCTTAGTTCAACTGTCACACTCCATGAGAACCCAATATATGAGATTGTTTTACTCCAATGTTCGTAAACATTGTAAATGTAAACAAACACTTTATAGTTTCATAACATGGTTAAAACAATAATTTTGATATCATGGATGGTCAGTCCTTGCATCCATAGCTCTGTCTATTAATCTGAGAGTGGTTACATTTCTCCAGATGTAGGGACCTGGCTGTGTTGAGTTAACAGAGGTAGAGGGAGGGAGGGAGGGAGCTCTGTGTCCATGTAAAGCAGTGTAAGAGGATGTAAATAACTGTAATTAAGAGGTGTCCAGAGGTGTCCGTTTCATCACTGAGCAATTTAATATCACCCCATGGACTCACAGACTGCCCCTCAGCACCCAGGGAATAGCAGCGTAAGGGAAAAAGGTCTGTTAACAAACTAATGCTTACAGAATGTGTTTGTGTGGGAAGGCAGATATGTGTGTTTGTGGAGTGTGTGTCTCAGCCAAGGCAGAGAATACGTGTGTAATGTAAGTGTTTAATGCACGCCTGTGAGGATATGTCCACTGTCCTCTAAGTCTCTACCAGGTGACAGTATAAACCAGCTCTCCCCATTCTAGGACAAGCAAGTGTCTCTAGTAGTGGGTCCAGCTCAATGTTAATAATACAGTCCATGCCAATGGGTGGCTTGATTTAGACAGAGTGCTCTGAGTGAAAGACAGACAGCCGTACACGGTGCTATATCTCAGTACACGGTGGTATATCTCAGTACACAATGCTGGATCTCAGTACACAATGCTGGATCTCAGTACACAGTGCTATATCTCAGTACACAGTGCTGGATCTCAGTACACAGTGCTGGATCTCAGTACACAGTGCTGGATCTCAGTACACAGTGCTGGATCTCAATACACAGTGCTGGATCTCAGTACACAGTGCTATATCTCAGTACACAGTGATATATCTCAGTACATATGGCTGGATCTCAGTACACATGGCTGGATCTCAGTACACAGTGCTATATCTCACTACACAGTGCTGGATCTCAGTACACAGTGCTGATCTCAGTACATATGGCTGGATCTCAGTACACAGTGCTATATCTCACTACACAGTGCTGGATCTCAGTACACAGTGCTGGATCTCTACCCAGGACCTGAGGTGCACTGGATGAACACAAACAAACGGAGGAGGCTATGGGATCTGGCACATTCCCCCAGTCCATTCCTTTCTCTCTCTCTTCCTCCAGACAGTGTAACCAGAGCGGGCAGTTGCTTTGTGTCCTCTGGGGTCCTTGGGGACCTCCACAATCGCCCTGGTGCCTTGCCTTGATTCACACACACATATACAGACATTTCTACCGACTGCTGACATTTCCTCCCCATACGTCATTATACTCTTCTACCAATGTGTTGACATTTACCAAAGGACCGACAGGACTGTGAGCTCATTGGCTAGTACACACACACACACACACAACACACGAACACACAAACACACACGTGTCTCCCAGGAGAGAGTCACCCCCAGGCGTGTTCCTGTGCAGCGCCCCTCCACCAGCGGCTGGCCCAGCAGCAGCAGCCAGGCAGCACAGCCTAAATTAATCATTCAACCTGTTGAATAAGGGGGTAATGCGAGAAGCCACGTGGCACGAGTCGCTCACTTTAGGGCTCAACTCTGAGATTTATGGCTGGTAACATAAATAATGGATTCATCAATCTCTCAAGGACTAAAGAAAGGCAGCACGTCACAGCAGCTAGACAAGGGACCAGAGCAGAGACACCACAACACGCTGCACTACGCTGCACAGCGAGGCACCCAGACAGAAACACATTAGACCCAACCCAAGTAGAATCAATACCAGCAGTACAGTCAACTGGGCCGTCATCACAGCTAGGCCAGAGGATAGAGGGTACTGGCCCTATTATACCCAATGATGTTCTCTCCTCTCTAAAGCACACTGTGGAGTAGAGGGACCAGAGAGAGCCAGCCATACACATTTGTGGACTACAGCCAGTGGGAAAGATTTATAGGAAGGTTTGAGAGGGACATTTGTATCTGGTTCTCTGAGGAAGAGACAGTGGCTGTGTATCAAATGACAGCCTATTTCCTACATTTCCTACACCCTATTTCCCTATTTCCTGTGGGCCCTGATCAGGCTACCATTTGGGACTCAGCCAGTGTCACGGTCGGCCAGGGAGTGTAGCTGCCGAGCGTCCGCTCAGACAGAATCACAGTCTTCTCACTTGATCAATTCATTGTTTACTTCATCGTGTAAATCCTATTGGAGGAAGCATTATCTAATTATCAAAGTAGATCTGGGCTTATAGATGACGTCAAGAGGAGTCTGACATTTAATGGCTATTGGTTAAGCCCTAAATGGCATCTCTGTTCTCTACATAGTGCACTACGTTTGACCAGGGACCATAAGGAATAGGGTGCCATTTCTGCCGCACATATTGTCTGCTTCTATTCTCTAAACTCCACGTTGGTTATTTATTTTAATTTTTTTTGTACTTCGGCAGGCTGGTGTGTTTACTGAAAGGCCAAAGCAATAAATCTGTCTTTTAATTGGCTGGCCGCTCGTTAGCAACCTTTGTTCTCTCGTTTACGTTCATGCTATCAGAGAATGTGAAAACCACATTATAATTCAAATGAAATCTAGTAAATGATGTATTGTAGGAATAAAGAGCCTAGCTGAGTCATTGTGTAGAGAAGCAGACAGACATGACAGGAAGAGGAGAGTTTAAATAGGCTGCATTCACAAATGGCTGACTGTGAAGTATTCGTGACTCACCCTGACGTAAATAGTGATTTTCTCATGGCCACAATAATTATAAATGCCAACAATAAACCTGAGAAACACTTACAAAGTTACCTTATTCACACTGAATCGGCAAAGTGACTTGGATTCTACGTTCAACGTTAGTTGAAAGATTCAGTTTTAGGAGTAACTGGGTGGCAGGCAGTGAGTAGTTTTGTTTGAAGTGTGCCTATCAGTGGAGGCTGGTGGGAGGATCTATAGGAGGACGGGCTCATTGTAAGGGTTGGAATGGAACACATGGAATGGAGTCAAACGTTCAGTTCCCATATGTTCCATGTCTTTGGCTCCATTCCTTTAATTCCATTTCAGCCATTACAGTGAACCTGTCCTCCTATAACTCCGCCCATCAGCCTCCTCTGGTGCCTATCAGCAGTCAATCTGTCTTCTTAATACTATAATAATCTTCCTCAAACTGCAAAGCTTGTTTTAAAAAGTCGTAACGCTGAAATGTGACGAGAGGGAAATCTAATCATGAGAAAGCGAGTGTCTTTGTACTCTGCAGCTGTATTAATATTTCACACGTTTGGGATTGAAGTGAACAGAGGGGATGTCATAATTAGTTTAGTTCACAGCTTCCAGCGGCAAGACATATTTGCTTCTGGCAGATCATTAAAACACACACACATATACACATACACACACATACACACACATGGGGGCTATAAGGACGTGTTATGGAGGGTTCTCTGTCAGCGTGTATGGTGAGGTGAACATGATTGTGTTTGACACCATAGGGAGGGCAGAAATGCTGCTCAGGCAGTCTACACTGTAATGCGATATAAGTACAGAGATAGGGAGAGAAAGTACTGTGCAGAGAGAGACGTAGAGAACAAGAGATGGGGTGATTGTAAGTTGGCACAATGATGTGGCATCGAAACCTGCCTTCTTGTTGCAGAGGCTAAAGTAAACTAGCCTCTTTTCCTCCGACTCACAGTTCGTTTCTGTTGGTTGGATGTGGTCTCAATCCTATAACCCACTGTGCTAAACACCCACTTAACCTGCTAAGTGGGACACTGACTGGCCTGGCCTGTTTCTCTCAGTGAGGGAGAAGAGCAGAGCAGGGATGGAACTCACAGCTCAGGACTGCATCACAGTGAGGGAGAAGAGCAGAGCAGGGATGGAACTCACAGCTCAGGACTGCATCACAGTGAGGGAGAAGAGCAGAGCAGGGATGGAACTCACAGCTCAGGACTGCATCACAGTGAGGGAGCTCCTTTAAAGACTTTTCTCCTGCCTGCCTGCCTTCCTTCCTGCCTTCCTTCCTGCCTGCCTGCCTTCCTTCCTGCCTTCCTTCCTGCCTGTCTTCCTTCCTTCCTGCCTGTCTGCCTTCCTGCCTGTATGCCTTCCTGCCTTCCTTCCTGCCTGTCTGCCTTCCTGCCTGCCTGTCTTCCTTCCTGCCTGTCTGCGTTCCTGTCTGCCTGTCTTCCTTCCTGCCTGCCTGTCTGTCTGCCTGTGTGCCTGCGTGCCTTACTGACTTCCTGCCTGCCTCCTGACTGCCTGCCTTCCTGCCTTCTTGCGTGCCTTCTTGCGTGCCTTCCTGCCTGCCTTCCTGCCTGCCTGCCTTCCTGCGTGCCTTCCTGCCTGCCTTCCTGCCTGCCTGCCTTCCTGCGTGCCTTCCTGCCTGCCTTCCTGCCTTCCTGCGTGCCATCCTGCCTGCCTTCTTGCCTTCCTGCCTGACTTCCTGCCTGCCTCCTGACTGCCTTCCTGTGTGCCTTCCTGCCTTGCCTGCCTGCCTTCCTGCCTTCCTGCCTTCCTGCCTGCCTTCCTGCAGTCCACCCCAATGTGGTTTCTTGTGGTTTCCTCTTCCCAGCCTTAATCCAGGGCCACTGGAGCCAAGCGGAGCCATATTGTGTCCTGGTGGGGGGTTTTGTAGCTATGTGCCCCTCTCTTTCTGGGGGCTGGGGGTGGAGGGCAGTATGGGCCATGTGCTGTGATTCACGCAGCGGGTCAAGTGCCCTGACCTCCAGGTCACCACGCCTTTTCACTTCCCAGAATTCCCCAGCAGCTGCCCCATGGCCCCTACACCGCCCCCACCATTCCATTTGGTTGCCTGTGGATACTGGCGATGAGAGGGAAGAGAGAGGGTGAGACCTGTTTCCCTGAGAGGGGAGCAATAACAGACCAAGGGGGAGCAGTAGCCTGTAAATACCCATGCTCAAGTTCACACACACACACACAGTCCATGTATCTGTATAAACAAGGGCACGCACACTCGCACACACACACGCACACGCACGCACGCACGCACGCACGCACGCACACACACACACACACACACACACACACACACACACACACACACACACCAATATGTTCTCACAGTTGCTCCACTGAGAGGCTGTTGAGTGGTTGCGTTTTTAGAATGAGGTGTTCCAGATAGGAAGCTCTGAGAAGAGTTCCCGGTAAAGAAAAGACAGCATCAAAGTGCTATTTTTACAGTAGTGGCTTCTTGCTCCCTATGGAGATGTAGCTGTCTATCCACAGAGGAGGCTGCTATAACACTGTTTATTATATATCTCACTGAACATACTCCAGTCCTGCTTTCCTACCCTGTGATACTTCAACACTACAGTCCTGCTTTCCTACCCTGTGGTACTTCAACCCTACAGTCCTGCTTCCTACCCTGTGGTACTTCAACACTACAGTCCTGCTTTCCTACCCTGTGATACTTCAACACTACAGTCCTGCTTTCCTAACCTGTGGTACTTCAACACTACAGTCCTGCTTTCCTACCCTGTAGTACTTCAACACTCCAGTCCTGCTTCCTACCCTGTGATACTTCAACACTACAGTCCTGCTTTCCTACCCTGTGGTACTTCAACCCTACAGTCCTGCTTTCCTACCCTGTGATACTTCAACACTACAGTCCTGCTTTCCTACCCTGTGGTACTTCAAACCTACAGTCCTGCTTTCCTACCCTGTGATACTTCAACACTACAGTCCTGCTTTCCTAACCTGTGCTACTTCAAACCTACAGTCCTACTTTCCTACCCTGTGCTACTTCAAACCTACAGTCCCAAAATACACATAGAGAGATCCACATGCCTTTAGTTTATCCACAGTCCCCCAGTCCCCTTCCCTGACTATGTTTATCCCCCTGACCTCCAGCCCTTTGTCAGGCCTACTTAACATCAGTAAGCCTTACAGGACGGGACGTCACGTCAGTTACTACTGAACACCAAGCAGTGATGCTGCTGCTGGGGAGGAGGACATGCAGGCACGGTGACATGCTGACCTGATGGGGTGATGTGTTGGAGGAGGACAGGCAGGCACGGTGACATGCTGACCTGATGGGGTGATGTGTTGGAGGAGGACATGCAGGCACGGTGACATGCTGACCTGATGGGGTGATGTGTTGGAGGAGGATGTTACATCATACAGCCTGGAGGTTCTCTCAGAAACAAGTTGAAAGTTAGTCAGTCAGGTCGTCAAGTTGTCATCTGAGCCCAGAGCTAACGTAGAGATGCTGTAAAAGTGAGAGTGCTGTGGAGCTGTTTTTCTCATGATGTTCTCTAAAGATGCGTTGTTAGACTCGGTGAGTGGAAGTCTCTCAGTGACTCCAGGCAAAGGGCATCTGTCACTTTCTGTGGCTCTAAGGAAAATGACAAGCTCATTAATTTAGAAACTGTCAAATTTGTCACAGTGGTTTCTAATCGCAAAACACTTATTTTTAAACACCCAGGAACACAAATAAGGCCTAACTCTGAGTCTTTACTACATGTTAGGAAACTCCAGGTTCAGAGAAACACTGGGTCTGCTGTGTCAGGAGAGAGAGAGAGGGAGGGAGACAGTAGAGAACACAAGGGGCAGCATTGTATGAGGCCTCTGTGCTCTGTAGTTCAGGAGAGATGGTTTAGTGTAACACCTGTTGTCCATAGAGACAGTAAGGTATTAGTGTACACCTGTTGTCCATAGAGACAGTAAGGTATTAGTGTAACACCTGTTGTCCATAGAGACAGTAAGGTAACACCTGTTGTCCATAGAGACAGTAAGGTATTAGTGTAACACCTGTTGTCCATAGAGACAGTAAGGTAAAACCTGTTGTCCATAGAGACAGTACGGTATTAGTGTACACCTGTTGTCCATAGAGACAGTAAGGTAACACCTGTTGTCCATAGAGACAGTAAGGTAACACCTGTTGTCCATAGAGACAGTAAGGTATTAGTGTAACACCTGTTGTCCATAGAGACAGTACGGTATTAGTGTACACCTGTTGTCCATAGAGACAGTACGGTATTAGTGTACACCTGTTGTCCATAGAGACAGTACGGTATTAGTGTACACCTGTTGTCCATAGAGACAGTACGGTATTAGTGTACACCTGTTGTCCATAGAGACAGTAAGGTATTAGTGTACACCTGTTGTCCATAGAGACAGTACGGTATTAGTGTACACCTGTTGTCCATAGAGACAGTAAGGTATTAGTGTACACCTGTTGTCCATAGAGACAGTACGGTATTAGTGTACACCTGTTGTCCATAGAGACAGTACGGTATTAGTGTAACACCTGTTGTCCATAGAGACAGTAAGGTATTAGTGTAACACCTGTTGTCCATAGAGACAGTAAGGTATTAGTGTAACACCTGTTGTCCATAGAGACAGTATGGTATTAGTGTAACACCTGTTGTCCATAGAGACAGTAAGGTATTAGTGTAACACCTGTTGTCCATAGAGACAGTAAGGTAACACCTGTTGTCCATAGAGACAGTACAGTATTAGTGTAACACCTGTTGTCCATAGAGTGTCACGCATATCGTAAGGAGAGGACCAAAATGCGACAGGGAAGTTTATACTCATCTTCTTTATTACGGACAAA
The DNA here is from genome assembly GCF_901001165.1 of Salmo trutta. NCBI lineage: Eukaryota > Metazoa > Chordata > Actinopteri > Salmoniformes > Salmonidae > Salmo > Salmo trutta. The sequence continues at coordinate 36,751,250 of NC_042986.1, read as the reverse complement.
GAAGGAAAAACCAAAATAAACACGTATACAAAAAACACAAACGAACTAGACAGTCTTGTCAGGCACACACGGCAAAACAAGAAACAATCTCCCCACAAACACTAAACCAAACACATACCCATATATAGGACTCTCAATCAGAGGCAACTAGAAAACACCTGCCTCCAATTGAGAGTCCAACCCCAATTAACTAGACATAGATATACAACTAACCAGAAAGAACATAGAAATACTAACACAGAACATAACCCCAAAACCCGGAACTAACTAACCAAACACCCTACTAAATAAACCTGTTGTCCATTTTTCTCATCACACAGTACCAAAAGACGTTGCACTGTGTTTGGTTGTTCAGTCAAACACAAACACGTATAGAATGTTCGTTTACTTCCTCTCATTTATCATAAATCATAACCTCGTCCTGCTGTGATCGTTCATCTTTATTCTCACATTTTCCATTCAATTGGTGAGAGAATGTCAACTGACCACAGAGATAAGGCATGCGTTCGCGTGTCTTTGCGTGTGCGTCTTTGCGTGTGTACGTGTGTACGTGTGTATACGTGTGTGTGCGTGTGTGTATGCGGCGCTCGTGCGTGCGTGTTTGTGCTCATCTTTGTGTGTACTTACAAATGTATGTGCATTAATGTTTGTGTGTGTGTGTGTGTGTGTGTGTGTGTGTGTGTGTGTGTGTGTGTGAGTGTGTACACTCAAAAAAAAAAGTTACTATCTAGAACCTAAATGGGTTTTTCAGCTGTCCCCAAAGGAGAACCCTTTAAAAAAAAACGTTTGGTTTCAGGTAGAACCATTTCGGGTTCCATGTAGAACCCTTTCCACAGAGGTTTCTACATGGAACCCTAAAGTGTTCTACCTGGAAACAAAAATGGTTCTCCTATGGGGAAAGCGAAGAACCCTTTTGGAACCTTTTTTTCTAAGAGTGTATGTACTGTATGTGAATTTGTCTGTTTGTGTGTGTATTCATGTATGTGTGTGTGTTTGTGTGTGTGTGTGAGTGAGTGTGTGTGTGTGTTTGTGTGTGTGTGTGTGTGAGTGAGTGTGTGTGTGTGTTTGTGCTTGCATCATTAACCCATATGAGATTCCTACAGCATTAACCCATATGAGATTCATACAGCTTTAACCCATATGAGATTCCTACAGCTTTAACCCATATGAGATTCCTGCAGCATTAACCCATATGAGATTCATGCAGCATTAACCCATATGAGATTCATACAGCATTAACCCATATGAGATTCATACAGCATTAACCCATATGAGATTCCTACAGCACCAACCCATATGAGATTCCTACAGCATTAACCCATATGAGATTCATACAGCATTAACCCATATGAGATTCCTACAGCATTAACCCATATGAGATTCCTACATCACCAACCCATATGAGATTCTTACAAACAGAATGTTCCCTCTTCAGGACCACTTTAACTTATGTAAAACCCAAGTTTGTGCTGAAGAAAGTAACAGCTGTTTTCAGGCCAAGCCAGCAGACATGGCGGCAGCTTTAGCCTATGGGAAATCTAGCTGGGCTTTCTACTCTTTGCCAAACACTGAGCTTCAGCAAGTGGTGTTTAACACAAGCTGACAGGCCTCTCCTGTCTCATCGCTTCACTGTGTGGGAGCTGGAAATCCAATCTGACTGATGCATTTTTATTCCTTGATTGTTGGTCCAGCAGTCCTGTGTGTGTGTGTGTGTGTGTGTGTGTGTGCGTGTACATCGTGTGCTTGCCTGGGTGCGTTGTCAATTCCTTGCCTGGTGATTGCACAGTGGCAGTGTAAATTGGAGTTTCCATTTAATCTCAGGAGTACCTGCTGAGAGCGAGAATTGACCTCGGAGTACTCAGACGAACGGACAGAGAGAGAGAGAGAGAGAGAGATAGAGAGCCCTTGGTTGTTGCCCTCTGTTTCCTGTACCGTGGTAGCAGGAGGCCGTCCTATCAAGTGGCTCTTCAGAAGGAGAGAAATAGATTAGATGTGATCAAGCAGCGATATATGAGAAGAGACAGATTATACACACAGCAAACATATAGCGCATGTGCTGTAATAGCAGACTGTATCAGTCCTTTCCTTTTTATCTTGCCTCGATCTGTGTGGATATAAAAGTCTGTATGAAATTCTCACTCTCCAGTCTCTTCAAGCCACGTTGCTGTAGGGCTGTGGTGTTGCCATGGTGTTGCTATGAGTGATTGTCATCTGGGATGCCTGGTCCGTCTCCGGAGGCTTCACAGGAAACTGCCTCACCTCACGATCAGAGAGCCATGCCTGGAACCAGTGGTGGAGAAACACAGTGAGGTGTAGACAGCTAGAAAGAGACAATGAGTTGTTTTTTTAAAACCGGGCCAATCAGTGCCAAGGTTATACCTGCCTGTTCGAGGCTTAGCCATATTAGCCTATGACATTGTTCTTGCACATCCGTCTGTCTGTCTCTGTATGTATGTATGTATGTATGTATGTATGTATGTATGTATGTATGTATGTATGTATGTATGTATGTATGTATGTATGTATGTATGTATGTATGTATGTGTGTGTGTGTGTGTGTGTGTGTGTGTGTGTGTGTGTGTGTGTGTGTGTGTGTGTGTGTGTGTGTGTGTGTGTGTGTGTGTATGTATGTATCTTTGTATGTATGCATGTATGTATGTATATATGTATCGATCGGACGTTTACATACACTTACGTTGGAGTCATTAAAACTCGTTTTTCAACCACTCCATACATTTCTTGTTAACAAACTATAGTTTTGGCAAGTCGGTTAGGACATCTACTTTGTGCATGACACAAGTCATTTTTCCAACAATTGTTTACAGACAGATTATTTCACTTATAATTCACTGTATCACAATTCCAGTGGGTCAGAAGTTTGCATACACTAAGTTGACTATGCCTTTAAAAAGCTTGGAAAATTCCAGAAAATTATGTAATGGCTTTAGAAGCTTCTGATAGGCTAATTGACATCATTTCAGTCAATTGGAGGTGTACCTGTGGATGTATTTCAAGGCCTACCTTCAAACTCAGTGGCTCTTTGCTTGACATCATGGGAAAATCAAAATAAATCAGCCAAGACCTCAGAAAAAAATTGTAGACCTCCACAAGTCTGGTACATCCTTGGGAGCAATTTCCAAACGCCTGAAGGTACCACATTCATCTGTACAAACAATAGTACGCAAGAATTAACACCATGGGACCACGCAGCCGTCCTACTGCTCAGGAAGGATAAGCGTTCTGTCTCCTAGAGATGAACATACTTTGGTGCAAAAATTGCAAATCAATCCCAAAACAACAGCAAAGGACCTTGTGAGATGCTGGAGGAAACATGTACAAAAGTATCAATATTCAAAGTAAAATGTGTCCTATATCGACATAACCTGAAAGGCCGCTCAGCAAGGAAGAAGTCACTGCTCCAAAACCGGCATAAAAAGTCAGACTACGGCTTGCAACTGCACATGGGGACAAAGATTGTACTTTTTGGAGAAATGTCCTCTAGTCTGATGAAACAAAAATAGAACTGTTTGGTCATAATGACCATCGTTATGTTTGGAGGAAAAAGGGGGAGGCTTGCAAACCGAAGAACACCATCCCAACCGTGAAGCACGGGGGTGGCAGCATCATGTTGTGGGGTGCTTTGCTGCAGGAGGGACTGGTGCGCTTCACAAAATAGATGGCATCATGAGCATGGAACATTACGTAGATATATTGAAGCAACATCTCAAGACATCAGTCAGGAAGTTATGGCTTGGTTGCAAATGGGTCTTCCAAATGGACAATGACCCCAAGCATACTTCCAAAGTTGTGGCAAAATGGCTTAAGGACAAAGTCAAGGTTTTGGGGTTGCCATCACAAAGCCCTGACCTCATTCCTATAGAAAATGTGTGGGTTGAACTGAAAAGGTGTGTGCGAGCATGGAGGCCTACAAACCTGACTCTGTTACACCAGCTCTGTCAGGAGGAATGGGCCAAAATTCACCCAACTTATTGTGGGAAGCTTGTGGAAGGCAACCCGAAACGTTTGACCCAAGTTAAACAATTTAAAGTCAATGCTACCAAATACTAATTGAGTGTATGTAAACTTCTGACCCACTGGGAATGTGATGAAATAAATAAAACCTGAAATAAATAATTCTCTCTACTATTATTCTGACATTTCACATTCTTAAAAAAAAGGTGGTGATCCTAACTTGCCTAAAACAGGGATTTTTTACTAGGATTAAATTGTCAGGAATTGTGAAAGACTGAGTTTAAATGTATTTGGCTAAGGTGTGTCATGACGTTGGCCTGTGGGTGAGGTTTATGACCCCCCCCCCCATAAATACCTTTCTCCCTTTCCTCTCTCTTGACTCTACAGAAGGACTCTTGAAAAGCCTTTGTTAAACATAGAGAGTTTGGGAACATCTAAAGGTGGGGGGAAAGGAACCATATTTCTGTAATCCAACCAGTTGAAAATATGCATTGGTACTTAATGAATATGATGCCAGATCAGTTGGCGTCTGAGACATTATTACTGATGACAGGATGACATAAACTGTATCTTGGAAAGTCTACACATTCTAGTTATCAGATTCACATGGAATTGTTGTGCAATTTAAATGTTTAAATATGAAACTATTTGTGAAAAGATGAAATGTAATTTTAGCTTCCAAATGAGAAAATTGGGTTTTCATAAGGTTAAAGCTCTGCTCACTCAGTGGCCCCGCTCATGTGAAGAGACAGTGGTTATAAATGATGAAAGACGCCCTTCTCTCCCCTCCTATATAAAGCCCTTGATGAAAATGTAACTTTCTGTTCCGAGGACGTTAGTGCGACAGTCCTACGTTAAAAGGGCTCAGATAATAAGCTGTTCCAAGGACGTGTGGACTTGAAGTCCCCACGTTGAAAGGACAAAGACCACCTACAGAACTAAGCCAACCTAAGACAAGAACCTAATAAAATTAGCATCGAATTTCAATGTGAAGGTGACGACCTACACCCCGGAAGGATGAATTTACTATACCAGCCAGAATATAGCATGAGCTTAAATGTATGGCAACTTGGTATGAACTTGAACTCTTATTCACTCCAGAAGTGATACCTCCTAGCCGTTGAGTTAGCAGCAGTCGCTAAACTGGAGGACGGACAGAGTATCCATTCTACCAAGCTCCAGTTCACCACTAGACATTCTTCAGAGGACCAGAGATCCATAAAGGACAAACCGGCCTTCCATCGACGACCAATGTATCTGAAGCGCAGCTCAGAGTAAATATTTATTGCATTCTCCTTTTTCAAATGGCCGGTTATTTAGAATGCATAAGATTCTGTATTTATGATAGCATAGCTTCTCCCTTTGTTACTCAGTCTTCCCACTCTTTTACTCAAACACAACCCCCTCTCTTTGTGTAACCAGACGTCATATCTGTTCCGTCCACCAGGGACGTTTTCTTTATGACATAATTTGTAATCAATGTATGATCCTGTGTGATTATTTAGGTATTTAGTAAATAAATAATTCAACCAAATTTTGTATTGCTGATTCAACTTGTTAGCCAGGGTTCGTGAAGATAACCAAGAATTTAAATATTGACTGCTATTGATGCAAAATATTACTAAGTCTTTAAGAGTTTATTCGGAAGATAAAAGCTCTATAAACATTATTTCGTGGTGCCCCAACTTTCTATTTAATTACATTCACCTGATTAGCTTAATCAGGTAATATTAATTACAGATAAATGATTTTATAGAATAGCATGTCATATCACTTAATCCGGCATAGCCAAAGACACGACAGGTGTATGTTACCTTCCGACTTTAACTGTGTGTGTGTGTGTGTCTGTGTGTGTGTGTGTGTGTGTGTGTGTGTGTGTGTGTGTGTGTGTGTGTGTGCTTCCTTGAGGAGCGGCTTGGTCTGTGTGAGTGGTCCAGTGTTCCCCAGCCAGAGCGTGAGGGGGACAGATAGAGAGAGAGAGAGAGAGAGAGAACGGGACAGAGAGAGAGAACGGGACAGAGAGAGAGAAAGAAATAGAGTGGGAGAGAGAGAGAATGGGAGAGAGAGAGAGAGCGGGAGAGAGAAATTGTTACACACTGAGAATGTCTCTGTTTCCAACTCTTTCTCACTGAGCACAGCCAACTAGGTGAAAGATATATAGGGGCCTGAGATGGTACATAGTATGTGGTTGGATTGGAGGGCAGAAAATAGCCACAGACGTTGCCAGAGCTTAACCTCCAAGTTACTTTCCATCCTCCATCCTGTTTCTAAGCACTCAGGAATGACGCTATTCCGTACATTGACAGAATGGGGACACATCAACTCACTGTTGGTTTCAATGGAAATAAAGTGGATGGACAGCATACATATCTTGCTTCGACAACACATCACTCACACGTGCAATGGTATACACACGCGCACACACAAACACACACCATAGTGTACAATAGGTCCCCTGCTGCGCTGGTTATGAATCACTGTATCTAGCTCAATTTCTGCTGTATCCATCCCAGGGAATGAGCGCTTATCTCAACGGACATAATAATAGTTGCCGTGACAGTCAGCCTGTCAATAACAAGGGTTGATAGATGTTAACATCTCTGTTCCAACAGTGTTAACATCTATCAACCCTTATTATTGATGGTGATTAACATCTCTGTTCTAACAGTGTTAACATCTATCCACCCTTATTATTGATGGTGATTAATCACCATCACTGTTATTTTGTCGGTCAGTTCACGCTGAAGAAGATACAGATTATATACGTCATCTGGTGTTCCACTTAACAGGATATAGGCGATTTGATGTGTGTTGACAGGATATAGGCGATTTGATGTGTGTTGACAGGATATAGGCGATTTGATGTGTGTTGACAGGATATAGGTGATTTGATGTGTGTTTACAGGATATAGGTGATTTGATGTATGTTTACAGGATATAGGTGATTTGATGTATGTTTACAGGATACAGGTGATTTAATGTGTGTTTACAGGATACAGGTGATTTGATGTATGTTTACAGGATATAGGTGATTTGATGTATGTTTACAGGATACAGGTGATTTAATGTGTGTTTACAGGATACAGGTGATTTGATGTGTGTTAACAGGATATAGGTGATTTGATGTGTGTTGACAGGATATAGGCGATTTAATGTGTGTTTACAGGATACAGGTGATTTGATGTATGTTTACAGGATATAGGTGATTTGATGTATGTTTACAGGATACAGGTGATTTAATGTGTGTTTACAGGATACAGGTGATTTGATGTGTGTTAACAGGATACAGGTGATTTGATGTGTGTTGACAGGATATAGGCGATTTGATGTGTGTTGACAGGATATAGGTGATTTGATGTGTGTTTACAGGATATAGGTGATTTGATGTATGTTTACAGGATATAGGTGATTTGATGTATGTTTACAGGATACAGGTGATTTAATGTGTGTTTACAGGATACAGGTGATTTGATGTGTGTTAACAGGATATAGGTGATTTGATGTGTGTTTACAGGATACAGGTGATTTGATGTCAGAGTGAAGCTGAATGGACATTATACACTAGCAGGGGCACGTCCAGCCTTCACTCTCAATCTTTTCATTATATATCCCCCAGGCCCCCTCCTGTCCTACCAGAACCCCCAAAACACAATTGTTAACCAAAGCAGCTAGTCATAACACGATTTGAATTTGAATGCCTTTTGTATGTTGGTGAAATTGAAAGGGACCCCAGTACATATTCAAAATCGGAACTGTATGCAGAGTGGGAGTAACATTCACCCAGAAGAACCTCTGGCACAGGTAATGGATTCAGACGTTGGGAAATTATATAAATAATAAAAAAAAACATATTGCCGTAAGAAAGCAGCCGCGGCAAGAAAACAGATGAATGGCCAGGGTTGTTCACGTCAATCACATTATCTTGGTGTCCGTCGCCTGATTACATTTGCGTCTCGTCTATTTTGTCACACCGCCCTCCCAAACACACACCACTGCCCCAAGCAATCTGGACAGCCTTTAGATCTGCTGGGGGTCACAAAGGCAGCAGCCTCCCCCTCCTCCATTTCTCTCCATCCCTCTGTCCTTCTCTTGCATAATGGCAGTTTTATAATCCTAAATGCAATGAATACATTCAGCTCCTTAGTATACAAAGAAAACCAGTATTCTCTCTTCTTCACAGACACTGTCTGTCTGTCTGTCTGTCTGTCTGTCTGTCTGTCTGTCTGTCTGTCTGTCTGTCTGTCTGTCTGTCTGTCTGTCTCTCAATTCAATTGAAAGGGCTTTATTGGCATGGGAAACATATGTTAACATTGCCAAAGCAAGTGAAGTAGATAATAAACAAAAGAGAAATAAACAATAAGAATTAACAGTAAACATTATACGCATAGAAGATCCAAATGAAGAAAGACATTACAAATGTCATATTATGTATATATACACTGTTGTAATGATGTGCAAATAGTTAAAGTACAAGAGGGAAAATAAATAAGCATAAATATAGGTTATATTTACAATGCCGTTGGTTCTTCACTGGTTGCCCTTTTCTTATGGCAACAGGTCACACATCTTGCTGCTGTGATGGCACACTGTGGTATTGCACCCAATAGATATGGAAGTTTATCAAAATTGGATTTGTTTTTCAAATTCATTGTGGGTCTGTGTAATCTGAGGGAAATAATGAAAAATAATATGAATTATCAAACTATACTTCTCAATGGCTGTCCCTCAGGTTGCGGCAGGAGGCCACAAATTTAGCTGCTAAAACACCGCCATTTGTTATTTCACCAAGTATGCACTTCAGTCTGTCTTCATCCTTTAGGTTTTCAAATTCATCGTATTGTTTTATAATTTTGGGCAAGAATTTGGTTCTTATGTCAGAATATGTCCACAGTTGGACAGAAAATACAGCTCTTCCAGGGGGCAGAATGAGCCCAGCCTGTCCTCTCTGGGCAGCCAGGTTTGCCCAGAGAGGCCAGGCTATGCCAGGCTGTGCCAGGCTCTATGGCCAGGCTGTGCCTTCTGAGTCTGTACCTAGTTAGTGTTTTCCTCAGTTTCTATCAGTCACAGTGTCCAGATAGTCTGCCACCATGTACTGTCTGTTTAGAGCAAAATATCATTGAAGTTCACTTAGATTTTTTGCGGTTTCTTTCCAATAGTTGAAATATTTAAATGTTTTCCTATTGATAATTTGGTTGGGCCAGATTTCCTGAGTACTGTCCTGAGGCTTTATGGGTAGTGGGTAGTGAATTGAGCCTCAGGACGAGCTAGCAGAGGGGACTCTTCTTTATGGTCCCCTCTCTCTCTCTCTCCCCCTCTCCCCCTCTCTAGTCTGTTCCATTAATATTCTCTGCATTGAGATGAGACAGCACTACTGAGGGTTGGGGAGAGGCTCGGTAGAAAAGGAACATGAAAGCAGTGGGGCCTCCCATAGGGCCCAAATACAAATATTAGCACATGAGTATGTGGTTCTGGATCCTTCCGCTCACCAGAGATTAGTTTTATTACAATATTTTTACATGCAGTGAGCTTCCTTTCCAGAAACGTTCACCCCCAGAGTAAAGACAATTAACATTGATCAACAGGCTGCCGCATTGGGAAAGTATTCAGACTCCCAGATTTTTTTCAAATTTTGTTACTTTACAGCCTTATTATAAAATTGATTAAATTAATTTGTTTCCTCATCAATCTAAACACAATACCCCATAATGACATCACAATACCCCATAATAACAACACAATACCCCATAATGACAAAGTGAAAACAGGTTTAGACATTTTAGCAAATGTAAATATTTTATATCTTATTTACATAAGTATTCAGACCGTTTACTATGAGACTCGAAATGGAGCTCAGGTGCATCCTGTTTCCATTGATCATCCTTGAGATGTTTCTACAACTTTATTGGAGTCAACCTGTGGTAAATTAAATGGATTGGACATGATTTGGAAAGGCACACACCTGTCTATATAAGATCCCACAGTTGACAGTGCATGTCAGAGCAAAAACCAAGCGACGAGGTCGAAGGAATTGTCCGTAGAGCTCGGAGACAGGATTGTGTCGAGGCACAGATCTGGAGAAGGGTACCAAAAAATGTCTGCTGCATTGAAGGTCCCCAAGAACACAGTGGCCTCCATCACTCTTAAATGGAAGAAGTTTGGAACCACCCAGACTCTTCCTAGAGCTGGCCGCCCAGCCAAACTGAGCAATCGGGGGAGAAGAGCCTTGGTCAGAGAGGTGACCAAGAACCCGATGGTCCATCTGACAGAGGTCCAGAGTTCCTCTGTGGAGATGGGAGAACCTTCCAGAAGGACAACCATCTCTGCAGCACTCCACCAATCAGGCCTTTATGGTAGAGTGGCCAGACGGAAGTCACTCCTCAGTAAAAGGCACATGACAGCCTGCTTGGAGTTTGCCAAAAGGCACCTAAAGGACAGACGACAAGGAGCAAGATTCTCTGGTCTGATGAAACCAAGATTGAACTGTTTGGCCTGAATGCCAAGTGTCACTTATGGAGGAAACCTGGAACCATCCCTAACGTGAAGCATGGTGGTGGCAGCATCATGCTGTGGGGATGTTTTTCAGTGGCAGGGACTGGGAGACTAGTCAGGATTGAAGGAAAGATGAACGGAGCAAAGTACAGAGAGATCCTTGATGAAAACCTGCTTCAGAGCGCTCAGGACCTCAGACTGGGGTGAAGGTTCACCTTCCAACAGGACAACGACCCTAAGAACATAGCCAAGACAACGCAGGAGTGGCTTCTGGACAAGTCTCTGAATGTCCTTGAATGGCCCAGCCAGAGCCCGGACTTGAACCTGATCGAACAACTCTGGAGAGACCTGAAAATAGCTGTGCAGCAACGCTCCCCATTCAACCTGACAGAGCTTGAGAGGATCCGCGAAGAACAATGGGAGAAACTCCCCAAATACAGGTGTGCCAAGCTTGTAGCATCATACCCAAGAAGGCTGTAATCGCTGCCAAAGTACTGAGTAGAGTCTGACTACTTATGTAAAATGTGATAGTTAAAAATATATATTTTTAATGTATTTGCAAAAATTTCTAAAAACCTGTTTTTGCTTTGTCATTATGGGGTATTGTGAGGGGAAAAAAACGATTTAATGGACAGGTGTAGAGGACAAGTGTGGAGGACAGCTGTATAGGACAGCTGTAGAGCACAGGTGTATAGGACAGCTGTATAGGACATTTACATTACATTTACGTCATTTAGCAGACGCTCTTATCCAGAGCGACTTACAGTAGTGAATGCATACATTTCATACAATTTCATAAAAAAATTTTTTTCTGTGCTGGCCCCCCGTGGGAATCGATGCTGTAGAGGACAGCTGTAGAGGACAGGTGGGGAGGACAGCTGTAGATGGCAGCTGTAGAGGACAGGTCGAGAGTACAGGTGTAGAGGACAGCTGTAGAGGACAGCTGTAGAGGACAGCTGTAGAGGACAGGTGTTTGGACAGCTGTATAGGACAGGTGTGGAGGACAGCTGTAGAGGACAGGTGTAGAGGACATCTGTAGAGGACAGGTTTAGAGGACAGCTGTAGAGGACAGGTGTCAAGGACAGCTGTAGAGGACAGGAATAGAGGACAGGTATAGAGAACAGGTGTAGAAGACAGGTGTAGAAGACAGGTATAGAGGACAGGTATAGAGGACAGGTATAGACGACAGGTATAGACGACAGGTATAGAAGACAGGTATAGAAGACAGGTGTTTAAGACAGGTGTTGAAATCAGGTGTAGAGGCAGCAGACAGGTGTAGAGGACAGGTGTGGAGGACAGGTGTAGAGGACAGGTCACGCGGACAGGTGTAGAGGACAGGCGTAGAGGACAGGTATAGAAGACAGGTGTAGAGGACAGGTGTGGAATACAGGCATAGAGGCAGGCGACAAGTATAGAGGCTCAGAGCCAGAGGCAGCAGACAGGTGTAGAGGCTCAGAGCCAGAGGAAGCAGACAGGTGTAGAGGCTCAGAGCCAGAGGCAGCAGACAGGTGTAGAGGCTCAGAGCCAGAAGCAGTAGACAGGTGTAGAGGCTCAGAGCCAGAGGCAGCAGACAGGTGTAGAGGCTCAGAGCCAGAGGCAGCAGACAGGTGTAGAGGCTCAGAGCCAGAGGCAGCAGACAGGTGTAGAGGCTCAGAGCCAGAAGCAGTAGACAGGTGTAGAGGCTCAGAGCCAGAGGCAGCAGACAGGTGTAGAGGCTCAGAGCCAGAGGCAGCAGACAGGTGTAGAGGCTCAGAGCCAGAGGCAGCAGACAGGTATAGAGGCTCAGAGCCAGAGGCAGCAGACAGGTGTAGAGGCTCAGAGCCAGAGGCAGTAGACTGGTGTAGAGGCTCAGAGCCAGAGGCAGCAGACAGGTGTAGAGGCTCAGAGCCAGAGGCAGCAGACAGGTGTAGAGGCTCAGAGCCAGAGACAGCAGACAGGTGTGGAGGCTCAGAGCCAGAGGCAGCAGACAGGTGTAGAGGCTCAGAGCCAGAGGCAGCAGACAGGTGTAGAGGCTCAGAGCCAGAGGCAGCAGACAGGTGTAGAGGCTCAGAGCCAGAGGCAGCAGACAGGTGTAGAGGCTAGGAGCCAGAGGCAGCAGACAGGTGTAGAGGCTCAGAGCCAGAGGCAGCAGACAGGTGTAGAGGCTCAGAGCCAGAGGCAGCAGACAGGTGTAGAGGCTCAGAGCCAGAGACAGCAGACAGGTGTAGAGGCTAGGAGCCAGAGGCAGCAGACAGGTGTAGAGGCTCAGAGCCAGAGGCAGCAGACAGGTGTAGATGGCATCACAATCACTTAACACTGGAATGGTAGGAGGAGATGGAGGAGGAGGTGAAGGACTGAGGAGGGGGAAGAGGAGGAGGACTGGGGAGGAAAAGGATGATGACAGGAGGAGGAGGAAGTGGAGGAGGACTGAGGAGGAAGAGGAAGAGGACTGAGGAGGAAGAGGAGGAGGACTGAAGAGAAGGATGAGGAGGAGGACTGAGGAGGAAGAGGTTCAGTAAAACACATTCTATCCTTCACCACATCGATGGAACAGCTGCTGGAGTTGCTGGTTGATGCTGTTTCCAGGAATCTCCTCAGTCAGAGAGGGAGAATCACTTATCCACCCACTGCCTTTCTCATAACTCTGAGGGGCACGGAGGGCTAAGCGGAGGTATTTGGCAACTGCTGCTACAGAACTATGATGGAACAGGGAGCAGCAAGGCGGAGTGCGGCAAGGCCACTGACAGAATGCAGGAAGACAGAGAGCAGCAAGGCAGACAGCAGCTAGGCAGAGAGCAGCTAGGCAGAGAGCAGCAAGGCAGAGAGCAGCAAGACAGAGAGCAGCTAGGCAGAGAGCAGCTAGGCAGAGAGCAGCTAGGCAGACAGCAGCTAGGCAGAGAGCAGCTAGGCAGAGAGCAGCAAGACAGAGATTAGCAAGACAGAGAGCAGCTAGGCAGAGAGCAGCTAGGCAGAGAGCAGCTAGGCAGAGAGCAGCTAGGCAGAGATTAGCAAGACAGAGAGCAGCTAGGCAGAGAGCAGCTAGGCAGAGAGCAGCTAGGCAGTTAGCAGCTAGGCAGTTAGCAGCTAGGCAGAGAACAACAAGACAGAGATTATCAAAACAGAGAGCAGCTAGGCAGACAGCAGCAAGACAGAGATTAGCAAAACAGAGTGCAGCTAGGCAGAGAGCAGCTAGGCAGAGAGCAGCTAGGCAGAGATAAGCAAAACAGAGTGCAGCTAGGCAGAGAGCAGCTAGGCAGAGAGCAGCTAGGCGGAGAGCAGCCAGGCAGAGTTTAGCAAAACAGAGTGCAGCTAGGCAGAGAGCAGCTAGGCAGAGAGCAGCTAAGCAGAGAACAGCTAGGCAGAGAGCAGCTAGGCAGAGTGCAGCTAGGCAGAGAGCAGCTAGGCAGAGAGCAGCTAGGCAGAGAGCAGCTAGGCAGAGATTAGCAAAACAGAGTGCAGCTAGGCAGAGAGCAGCTAGGCAGAGAGCAGCTAGACAGAGAGCAGCTAGGCAGAGAGCAGCTAGGCAGAGAGCAGCTAGGCAGAGAGCAGCTAGGCAGTTAGCAGCTAGGCAGTTAGCAGCTAGGCAGAGAACAGCAAGACAGAGATTAGCAAAACAGAGAGCAGCTAGGCAGACAGCAGCAAGACAGAGATTAGCAAAACAGAGTGCAGCTAGGCAGAGAGCAGCTAGGCAGAGAGCAGCTAGGCAGAGATAAGCAAAACAGAGTGCAGCTAGGCAGAGAGCAGCTAGGCAGAGAGCAGCTAGGCAGAGAGCAGCTAGGCAGAGATTAGCAAAACAGAGTGCAGCTAGGCAGAGAGCAGCTAGGCAGAGAGCAGCTAGGCAGAGAGCAGCTAGGCAGAGAGCAGCTAGGCAGAGTGCAGCTAGGCAGAGAGCAGCTAGGCAGAGAGCAGCTAGGCAGAGAGCAGCTAGGCAGAGATTAGCAAAACAGAGTGCAGCTAGGCAGAGAGCAGCTAGGCAGAGAGCAGCTAGACAGAGAGCAGCTAGGCAGAGAGCAGCTAAGCAGAGAGCAGCTAGGCAGTTAGCAACTAGGCAGTTAGCAGCTAGGCAGAGAACAGCAAGACAGAGATTAGCAAAACAGAGAGCAGCTAGGCAGACAGCAGCAAGACAGAGATTAGCAAAACAGAGTGCAGCTAGGCAGAGAGCAGCTAGGCAGAGAGCAGCTAGGCAGAGAGCAGCTAGGCAGAGATAAGCAAAACAGAGTGCAGCTAGGCAGAGAGCAGCTAGGCAGAGAGCAGCTAGGCAGAGAGCAGCTAGGCAGAGATTAGCAAAACAGAGTGCAGCTAGGCAGAGAGCAGCTAGGCAGAGAGCAGCTAAGCAGAGAGCAGCTAGGCAGAGAGCAGCTAGGCAGAGTGCAGCTAGGCAGAGAGCAGCTAGGCAGAGAGCAGCTAGGCAGAGAGCAGCTAGGCAGATCACTGACTCGTTATTTATTCCTGCTCCGAACAAAGGAGGGGAATAATGGTTTCTACTGGATGAAAAGAAATACATTAACTTGAGAAAGTGTTTAGTTTTCCTTTGAGTTATGTTATTTTCTGAGGAACAATGTAGAGAAAAGACTGCCATAATAATCTGTCTTTCTCACCGCTTTGATTTTACCAAAGGTGATGTTGTTAAAGCAGTCATCAAAATAAAGAAAGTCGAACACTCCATGTGTAATCTCCCAGCCATTTAATGGGTAGTGGGCAGTCATCCTCACAATTACACGTTTCATTCATGTGAAAATCTATTGCATGCACTGGCAAGTTCCCAGCGATTGTAGGATCCAGGCACGGGTCCCCTATTCACTCCCATGGAATAAATGTTTTATCTACTGCGCAAAGAAACCACGAGAGAGGGAAAAGGAGGGGAGAGTACAAAATGCTGGTAAATCTTGAAAACCTTGAGTTTATTAGTTATTAAGATAAGGTATTCTGGCACTACTAGACAGATTTACAGGCTTGTTATTAGATAGTTGATTTGTGTGTTTTCTTTCTTGTGGAGAAATGTTTTTGCAGTATTCAGAGATTTCCTGAATCCATAATTAGGGTGACGTGGTGGCCTCAGTAAGCTGATTTTTGCGCTTAGTGATAGCTACAGATGTAGGATCTTAATTTGATCACTCTTTTGTTGGTAAGAATGTTCATGTGCTGCAGGAAATGCCGATGAGATTTTTGATTTACATACATTCACTGAAAACCTGCGCTAACACACGGCTATCTTCAAAGTATTGCACTTTTCATGTAGCTAACCACCGATTAAGCAACATCATGGACTCAATGTTCAAATCATGTTGCTACATGATTATTTTGTTAGGGCAATTATGATCTTACATCTGTAGCTAAGATTATATGGTGGTCGCTGTGGTCGCTGTAGTTGTAAAGGCTTGTTGCTCAATATCTGCCATTACAAATGATTAATACAGAGCTAAAGTTTAGTTCTTAATCCTCGACAGGCCCTCAACTCGCACCACATCATCGCTGAGGTTCACACTGTGAGGCGAGGCAACAAACTGGCACCCACACATTTTAGAGGGCACCTCGTATACACTCAATGATTCAGATGATAAAGAATTAGTTTGAGTTAAAGTGCGCTGCTGGCCTCGACCTTTGAGCTGAACCAACTCTACTTCACTGGATTCTGGGTCTGGGAACTGTCTCTAATCTCTGGTCTAGAAACCCGATCAGGGGATCGAGACCGAACAATAAACAAAGAAACATTAACACGGCGGAAATATGTTTATCGCTAACGAACTAGTGACAGCAGCAATGCCTTATCCTGTCTCTAACTAGGTGCTAAATTATTGATGAATAACAGTATTTGAAGGTCATTGAAAAGCAATTAGTTTGAGTTTGGCTTTATAACGCCCTTCACTACACCATCAATTACATCAATACAACCCAGGACAGGACAACTCATCAACCGATGCAGATGCCGTGCAGAGATTTATACACTACGACAGAGATATCATTAATTACCAGCCACTGTGACAGACAGCTCTGAAACACTAACGAAGGCAGAATAACAGTCATCACCTCTGTGGATTATTCATGTAAATACATGTGAAAGGCATGTCTGTCACAGTCATACCAGGCTATCAGTGTATCGAACCCTGTATTATATTCCCCAGGAGGCAGCCTTCCTTTTACTAGTAATTAGCCTGAACTATGTTTAGCAGGAACTGCTCCACGGTGGTGGGGTGTCCGCAGTATAACCGGTGTGGTGAGAGGTTGGTGGGGCAGAGAGAAGGGCTGATAAAAGGGTCAGACACTGAAATGACTTAGTGAAGTGATAGGGCCTATGTCCACATAAGTGTCCTCTGTCATGTGGTTTGATAGTCCAATAGACTAGTGTGATAAATAATCAATATCCTGTTCAAGACTGGGGCTTTCCTGTCTTTATCATCATATAATAATAATAATAATAATAATAATAATAATAATAATAATGATATATGCCATTTTATCCAAATCAATTTAGTCATGCGTCATTTCTTTGAAGAGACGGTCCCGGGAATAAAACTCACTATCCTGGAGTTGCATTTGCCATGTTCTACTGTCTAAGCTTCAGAGGACCACGTGTGTGTGTGTGTGTGTGTGTGTGTGTGTGTGTGTGTGTGTGTGTGTGTGTGTCTGTGTGTGTGTGTGTGTGTGTGTGTGTGTGTGTGTGTGTGTGTGTGTGTGTGTGTGTGTGTGTGTGTGTGTGTGTGTGTGTGTGTGTGTGTGTGTGTGTGTGTGTGTGTGTGTGCGCTAGTCATCTCTAGCATGCTGAGATACCCAGGAGGGAGACACGTGACTGCAATGTCAACAGGAGCGGGGACTCTGTCCCAGTGGCAGTAGCAGTAATATAACCCCTGGCCTCGGGGGGAAAACCTCCTGCCTGGGAAATGACTTGCTCCATTCCAGGGAAGATTATTTTGGATAGAGAAAAAATTGCCTTGGGTTCATTAAATCCCCACTCTTCAGAGTGGGACCACAGAGCCCGAGTCACACCGGAGGACCCATCCATCATTCAAACACTCAATTACCCCTGCATTAATCTTCAGCCAATAGCAACGGCCCGGCCTCATCCACACAATCACAGTTTACATGTTAATCTATCGGCATGGACGTCCAGGCCATTTGTCTTCCTATTGACTGGACCAGCCAGGACTCCTGGAATCTGCAGATTAACCCCATTGCCCTCCCTCGTTCTCTGTCTCGTTCTCTCTCTCTCGTTCTCTGTGCCTCGTTCTCTCTCTCGTTCTCTCTCTCTCGTTCTCTGTCTCTCGTTCTCTGTCTCTCGTTCTCTCTCTCTCGTTCTGTCTCTCGTTCTCTCTCCCTCATTCTCTGTCTCTCGTTCTCTCTCTCTCGTTCTGTCTCTCGTTCTCTCTCCCTCATTCTCTGTCTCTCGTTCTCTGTCTCTCGTTCTCTCTCTCTCGTTCTCTCTCTCGTTCTCTCTCTCGTTCTCTCTCTCTCGTTCTGTCTCTCGTTCTCTCTCCCTCATTCTCTGTCTCTCGTTCTCTGTCTCTCGTTCTGTCTCTCGTTCTCTGTCTCTCGTTCTCTGTCTCTCGTTCTCTGTCTCGTTCTCTCTCTCTCGTTCTGTCTCTCGTACTCTGTCTCTCGTTCTCTGTCTCTCGTTCTCTGTCTCTCGTTCTCTGTCTCTCGTTCTCTCTCCCTCGTTCTCTGTCTCTCGTTCTCTCTCCCTCGTTCTCTGTCTCTCGTTCTCTGTCTCTCGTTCTCTCTCCCTCGTTCTCTGTCTCTCGTTCTCTGTCTCTCGTTCTCTGTCTCTCGTTCTCTGTCTCTCGTTCTCTGTCTCTCGTTCTCTCTCCCTCGTTCTCTGTCTCTCGTTCTCTCTCTCTCTCGTTCTCTCTCTCTCTCTCTCTCGTTCTCTCTCGTTCTCTTTCTCTCTCGTTCTCTGTCTCTCGTTCTCTCTCTCATTCTCTCTCTCTCATTCTCTCTCTCTTTCTCTCTCTCTCTCTCTCTTTCTCTCTCACAACTCCCCTTATCTCTGCATGGGTTTTCTGAAGTAGCCTACTTCAAGGGGACTTCTATAGCTCTCTCTCTTTCTCTCCGTCTCTGTCTCACTCACACACACACACTTCATTTACTGCTACACTTGCTGGGTGTCCGTGTTAATGTACTACGATAAGGAGAGCAAATGGACAAGGTTAATTAAAAGATAGGGTAGTCAATTTGACACAGTTCTTTTGTCTCTCTCTGGATCGTTGGGACAAAAAACAATGACAGGCCTTTTTCTACCTCAGAAGGGAAGCTCTCCACTCATGGTATATTAGCCATATACCACACCTCCTCGAGACTTATTGGTTAAATGTCTAACTGAATCCTTTAGCGACATCAGAACAACAGAACAGCTCAGAGGATGATTAAATAAAAGGTGTTTGATGACATCACAGAATTAAATTCATTTTAGATTTGATCTGAAACACATACATCTCCTGTGTGCTCAGTAATGACACGCAATACAGGAGGACCCTGAGAGTAATGACACGCAATACAGGAGGACCCAGAGAGTAATGACAAGCAATACAGGAGGACCTTGAGAGTAATGACATGCAATACAGGAGGACCCAGAAAGTAATGCCACGCAATACAGGAGGACCCAGAAAGTAATGACACACAATACAGGAGGACCCAGAGAGTAATGACACGCAATACAGGAGGACCCAGAGAGTAATGACACACAATACAGGAGGACCCCAGAGAGTAATGACACGCAATACAGGAGGACCCCAGAGTGTAATGACACGCAATACAGGAGGACCCCAGAGTGTAATGACACGCAATACAGGAGGGCCACTGTAGGGAGAGGGAGGGGAGGGAGGGGGAGAGAGAGAGGGAGGGATGGAGAGAGTTGGAGATAGAGAGAGAGGGATGGAAAGAGAGAGATGAGAGAGAGAGAGGGACGAGAGAGAGATGTAGAGAGAGAGAGGGACGAGAAAGAGATGTAGAGAGAGAGAGGGACGAGAGAGAGATGTAGCGAGAGAGAGAGGGACGAGAGAGAGATGTAGAGAGAGAGAGGGACGAGAGAGAGATGTAGAGAGAGAGAGGGACGAGAGAGAGAGAGATGTAGAGAGAAAGAGAGGAATGGAGGGAGAGAGGGGGAGAGAGAGAGACAGAGAGAGTCTAGCAAACTAGAATGCTATTTGGCCCTAAACAGAGAGTACACAGTGGCAGAATACCTGACCACTGACTGACCCAAACTTAAGGAAAGCGTTGACTATGTACAGACTCAGTGAGCATAGCCTTGCTATTGAGAAAGGCCGCCGTAGGCAGACCTGGCTCTCAAGAGAAGACAGGCTATGTGCACACTGCCCACAAAATGAGGTGGAAACTGAGCTGCACTTCTTAACCTCCAGCTAAATGTATGACCATATTAAAGACACATATTTCCCCCAGATTACACAGACCCACAAAGAATTTGAAAACAAACCGATTTTGATAAACTCCCATATCTACTCGGTGAAATACCACAGTGTGCCATCACAGCAGCAAGATTTGTGACCTGTTGCCACAAGAAAAGGACAACCAGTGAAGAACAAACACCATTGGAAATACAACCCATATTTATGTTTATTTATTTTCCCTTTTGTACTTTAACCATTTGCACATCGTTACAATGCAGTATATATACATAATGTGACATTTGTAATGTCTTTATTCTTTTGGAACTTCTGTGAGTGTAATGTTTACTGTTAATTTGTATTGTTTATTTATATTTTGTTTATTATCTACTTCACTTGCTTTGGCAAAATTAACATACAGTTGAAGTCAGAATTACATACACTTAGGTTGGTGTCAGGATCGTCGTAAAAAGTGGACCAAAACGCAGCGGGTATATGAATACTCATCTTCTTTTATTAGAAGGAAACCAAAACTAAACAACGACGAAAAACAGTCCTGTAAGGTACTATAGACTATACATTTACATTTTAGTCATTTAGCAGACGCTCTTATCCAGAGCAACTTACAGTAGTGAATGCATACATTTCAATTAATTTCATACATTTTTTCTCATTTTTTTTTTCTCCCCCATACTGGCCCCCCGTGGGAATCGAACCCACAACCCTGGTGTTGCAAACACCATTGCAAACACCATGCTCTACCAACTGAGCCACAGGGAACAAAGAACAACTACCCACAACCCCATGGAAAAACACACCTACTAAATAGGACCTTCAATTAGAGGCAACGAGGAACAGCTGTCTCCAATTGAAGGTCAGCCCAATTAACTAAACATAGAAATATAAGAACTAGAACAAACATAGAAATATATTAACATAGAACATAACCCCCCAAAAAACGAAACACACAAAACAAACACACCCCTGCCACGTCCTGACCAACTACAATAACAAAATGACCCCTTTGCTGGTCAGGACATGACAGTACCCCCCCCAAAGGTGTAGACACCAAATGCACCTTAACCATATGACACAAACAAAACCCCCCCAACAAAAACCCCAAAAATACAGGGAGGGAAGGGAGGGTGGCCACCGCCACCGACGGTTCCTGTGCAAACCCCCCCCTTCCCCAATACTCCCCCCTACGGAGGTGGCTCTGGTTCTGGCCCTAGTCCCCAACCTAACCTGTCCACCCCCGCTGAAGGCTCAGGGCTAAGGCGCGTCGCTGGAGACCTCGTGCTGAGGCGCGTCGCTGGAGACATCGGGCTGAGGCGCGACTCTGGGAGCTCCGGACTGGAGGGCGACTCTGGCTGCGCCGGTTCCGGACTGGAGGGCGACTCTCGCTGCGCCGGTTCCGGACTGTGGGCCGTCTCTGTCGGTTCCGGACTGTGGGCCGTCTCTGTCGGTTTCCGGACTGTGGGCCGTCTCTGTCGGTTTCCGGACTGTGGGCCGTCTCTGTCGGTTTCCGGACTGTGGGCCGTCTCTGTCGGTTTCCGGACTGTGGGCCGTCTCTGTCGGTTTCCGGACTGTGGGCCGTCTCTGTCGGTTCCGGACTGTAGGATGTCGCCGGAAGCACTGGACGGGGCACTGTCGCCGGAAGCTCTAGACGGGGCACTGTCGCCGGAAGCTCTAGACGGGGCACTGTCGCCGGAAGCTCTAGACGGGGCACTGTCGCCGGAAGCTCTAGACGGGGCACTGTCGCCGGAAGCTCTAGACGGGGCACTGTCGCCGGAAGCTCTAGACGGGGACTGCGCACTATAGGCCTGGTGCGTGGGTCTGGCTTTGGAGGCGCCACCACAGGGCTAGGGACGCGCACCACAGGGCTAGTGCGAGGAGCAGGAACAGGACGTACTGGACTGGGCAGGCGCACTAAAGGCCTGGTGCGTGGGGCTGACTTTGGAGGCGCTAGACCTGTGACACACACTTCAAGGCTAGTGCGAGGAGCAGGAACAGGGTAAACTGGACCCTGGAGATGCACTAGAGGTCTGGAGCATACGGCCTGCACAACCCTTCTTGGCTGAGTGCTCACCATAGCCTGGCCATACTGAGGAGCTTTCACCGTTTGCACCGGCCTTTGAATGCTTCTGGGCAATACAGTGCGCATTTCCGCATAGCTCGGTGCTTTCTCGATCCGTCGCTCCCTGTAATAAGCACAGGGAGTTGGCTCAGGTCTATGACCTGACTTAGCCATACTACCCATGTGCCCCCCCAAAACATTTTTTTGGGGCTGCCTCTCACACTTGCCAATCCTTGTGTATAACGCCTCGTAATGGAGCCACTCTGCCTAAGCTGCCTCCAGTTCCTCCTTAGGGTGCCGGTACTCCCCCGCCTGGTGCCATGGTCCTGCCCCATCCAGGATCTCCTCCCAGGTCCATGACTCTTTATAGCTCCTCTGCTGCTCTTTCCTCCGCTGCTTGGTCCTCTTATGGTGGGTAGTTCTGTCAGGCTCGTCGTAAAAAGTGGACCAAAACGCAGCGGGTATATGAATACTCATCTTCTTTTATTAGAAGGAAAACAAAACAAAACAACGACGACGAAAAACAGTCCTGTAAGGTATTATAGACTATACAAAGAACAACTACCCACAAAACCCATGGAAAAACACCCCTACTAAATAAGATCTTCAATTAGAGGCAACAAGGAACAGCTGCCTCCAATTGAAGGTCAGCCCAATTAACTAAACATAGAAATATAAGAACTAGAACGAACATAGAACTATATTAACATAGAACATAACCCAAAAAACCCTGAAACACACAAAACAAACACACCCCTGCCACGTCCTGACCAACTACAATAACAAAACGACCCCTTTGCTGGTCAGGACGTGACAGTTGGAGTCATTAAAACTAATTTTTCAACCACTCCACAAATTTCTTGTTAACAAAGTATAGTTTTGGCAAGTCGGTTAGGACATCTACTTTGTGCATGACACAAGTAATTTTTCCAACAACTGTTTGCAGACAGATTATTTCACTTATAATTCACTGTATCACAATTCCAGTGGGTCAGAAGTTTACACACACTAAGTTGACTGTGCCTTTAAACAGATTTGAAAATTCCCGAAAATGATGTCATGGCTTTAGAAGCTTCTGATAGGCTAATTGACATCGTTTGAGTCAATTGGAGGTGTACCTGTGGATTTATTTTAAGGCCTACCTTCAAACTCAGTGGCTCTTTGCTTGACATCATGGGAAAGTCAAAATAAATCAGCCAAGACCTCCACAAGTCTGGTTCATCCTTGGGTGCAATTTCCAAATGCCTGAAGGTACCATGTTCATCTGTACAACAATAGTACGCAAGTATAAACACCATGGGACCACGTAGCCGTCATACCGCTCAGGAAGGAGACACGTTCTGTCTCCTAGAGATGAACGTACTTTGGTGCGAAAAGTGCAAATCAATCTCAAAACAACAGCAAAGGACTTTTTGGAGGGAAACATGTACAAAAGTATCTATATCCACAGTAAAACGAGTCCTATATCGACATAACCTGAAAGGCCGCTCAGCAAGGAAAAAGCCACTGCTCCAAAATCGCCATAAAAAAGCCAGACTACGGTTTGCAACTGCACATGGGGACAAAAATCATACTTTTTGGAGAAATGTCCTCTGTTCTGATGAAACAAAAATAGATCTGTTTGGCCATAATGACCATAGTTATGTTTGGAGGAAAAAGGGGGAGGCTTGCAAGTCGAAGAACACCATCCCAACCGTGAAGCACGGGGGTGGCAGCATCATGTTGTGGGGGTGCTTTGCTGCAGGAGTGACTTGTGCTCTTCACAAAATAGATGGTATCATAAGGAGGGAAAATTATGTGGATATATTGAGGCAACATCTCAAGACATCAGTCAGGAAGTTAAAGCTTGGTCGCAAATGGGTCTTCCAAATGGACAATGACCCCAAGCATATTTCCAAAGTTGTGGCAAAATGGATTAAGGACAACAAAGTCAAGGTATTGGAGTGGCCATCACAAAGCCCTGACCTCAATCCTATAGAAAATGTGTGGGCAGAACTGAAAAAACATGTGCGAGCAAGGAGGCCTACAAACCTGACTCTGTTACACCAGCTCTGTCAGGAGGAATGAGCCAAAATTCACCCAACTTATTGTGGGAAGCTTGTGGAAGGCTGCCCTAAACATTTGACCCAAGTTAAACAATTTATAGGCAATGCTACCAAATACTAATAGAATGTCTACTATTATTCTAACATTTCACATTCTTAAAATAAAGTGGTGATCCTAACTGACCTAAGACAGGGAATTTTTACTAGGATTAAATGTCAGGAATTGTGAAAAACGGAGTTTAAATGTGGCTAAGGTGTATGTAAACTTCCGACTTCAACTGTATGTTCCCCATGCCAATAAAGCCCCCTGAATGAGAGAGAGAGAGAGTTCTGTATCCCGTCGTCTCTGTGGAGCCCAGATGGGGTCAGTGTCTCTGGTGTAGTAGTGCTCTCTGTAACAGACACTGTATCCCCAGCCCAGAGCCCACTGGAGAGAGGACAGCACAGGGAGAGGAGCAGGGAGAGCCGCAGGGAGTAGAGCAGGGAGAGGAGCAGGGAGAGGAGCGGGCCTAAATTGAAAACAGTAGTCCCCAAGGTTAGAGCACATCAATCCTGCTATACTGGATGTCTGGGAAGAGAAGAAGAGGAAGTAAAGCAGAATGAACAGAGCTGTGGAGGAGAGCAAGTTGGGAAGAGGGAGCGAGTGAGAGGTGGGAGGGGGGCAGCGCAGAAAGAAAGAAAGAGAGAGCGCACAGAGAGAGAGAGGGGGGAGAGGGAGTGCAGTGAGTGAGAGAGAGCACACAGAGAGAGAGAGGGGGGAGAGGGAGTGCAGTGAGTGAGAGAGAGCACACAGAGAGAGAGAAAGGGAAAGAACACAAAGAGAGAGATAGGGAGCGCGAGAGTACAGAGAGAGAAAGGGAGAGCACAGAGAGAGAGAGAGGGGAGAGAGAGAGAGCACACAAAGAGAGAGAGAGGAGAGAGAGAGAGGGAGAGTGAGAGTGAGAGCACAGAGAGAGAGAGGGAGAGCACACACAGAGAGAGAGGGAGAGCACACAGAGAGAGAATGGGAGAGCACAGAGAGAGAATGGGAGAGCACAGAGAGAGAGAGGGAGAGAACACAGAGAGAAGGAGAGCACAGAGAGAGAGGGAGAACACACAGAGAGAGAGAGGGAGAGCACACAGAGAGAGAATGGGAGAGCACAGAGAGAGAATGGGAGAGCACAGAGAGAGAGAGAGGGAAAGAACACAGAGAGAGGGAGAGCACAGAGAGAGAGAGGGAGAGCACAGAGAGAGAGGGAGAGCACAGTGATAGAATGGGAGAGCACAGAGAGAGAGAGAGGGAGAGCACAGAGAGAGAATGGGAGAGCACAGAAAGAGAGAGAGGGAGAGAACACAGAGAGAGAGGGAGAGCACACACAGAGAGAGAAAACGAACGCAAGAGTAGAAAGGAGCTCTGATAGTGAGACGGGCCGGGAGAGAAAGCAGCAGAGAGAGAGAGAGAGAGAGAGAGAGAGAGAGAGAGAATAAAGCCGGCGACAGAGAGACAGTTCAGTCGTCAGGAATTACAACACTGCCATGCAACCTTAGTGTGGGTGGATGATTTGGGGCTGTCGTTGGATGCCAGACCGTGCCGTGCAGTCCGAGTCCTGGGCATCACTGCAATGAGGTAGGGCTGCAGAGGGAGAGGGAGCAAGGCTGGCTGGGTTAGTGGGTAGATGAAACATTGTCTGCAGGGATGTGTGACGGAAATATACTCGTTCCTCTAGTTTAATTTATCCTACATGCAGGATATTTATAGGTTTTCAGTTGATACGAGAGTGAAGTTATAGTCTGCTTTATTCTGCTTCATACAGTAGCTACTGTTCTCCTGTGCGATCAGAGGAACTGGACTCTGGGATCTTTTCCCATCAGCCACAGAGAGCAGTGATGATTTGAAGGCCTGTCGGGACAAGGAGGTGTCACCATGAAGGTTTTTAGTCGTTCTCTATATGAAGTTACGGCTTCTAGCCTTGACATGACATGGTGGGTATAAAGCATGTCTGGCTGCTGTGATTCCCAAGGGGAAAATAATCTGGTACTGGTCGTCAGTGAGAACTATGAGACTTGTGGTGCTCAATATGGTATTATGTGGAGTATAAATCTAGACGGGGGAATTTAAGACTTGTTATGGAAGTGCTCTGTCATAAGTTGTCAGACTGTCTTCAGAGATTTCTGAGTTTATGACCTGGTATATAAATATATATAATACATATACTGTAGTGTCCCTAATGGGTGTAGAGGTGTAGAGGTGTAGGGGTGTAGGGGTGTAGGGGTGTAGAGGTGTAGGGATGTGTGTAGGGGTGTAGAGGTGTAGAGGTGTAGGGGTGTAGAGGTGTAGGTGTGTAGAGGTGTAGAGGTGTAGGGGTGTAGAGCTGTAGAGGTGAAGAGGTGTAGGGATGTGTGTAGGGGTGTAGAGGTGTAGAGGTGTAGAGGTGTAGAGGTGTAGGGGTGTAGAGGTGTAGGGGTGTAAAGGTGTAGAGGTGTATGGGTGTAGAGGTGTAGAGGTGTAGGGGTGTAGAGGTGTAGGGGTGTAGGGGTGTAGAGGTGTAGGGATGTGTGTAGGGGTGTAGAGGTGTAGAGGTGTAGGGGTGTAGAGGTGTAGGTGTGTAGAGGTGTAGAGGTGTAGGGGTGTAGAGCTGTAGAGGTGAAGAGGTGTAGGGATGTGTGTAGGGGTGTAGAGGTGTAGAGGTGTAGAGGTGTAGAGGTGTAGGGGTGTAGAGGTGTAGGGGTGTGTGTAGGGGTGTAGAGGTGTAGAGGTTTAGGGGTGTGTGTAGGGGTGTAGAGGTGTAGGGGTGTAGAGGTGTAGAGGTGTAGGGGTGTAGGGGTGTAGAGGTGTAGGGGTGTGTGTAGGGGTGTAGAGGTGTAGGGGTGTAGAGGTGTAGAGGTGTAGGGGTGTAGAGGTGTAGGGGTGTAGAGGTGTAGAGGTGTGTGGGTGTGTGGGTGTAGGGGTGTAGAGGTGTAGGGGTGTGTGTAGGGGTGTGTGGGTGTAGGGGTGTAGGGGTGTAGGGGTGTAGAGGTGTAGAGGTGTAGGGGTGTAGAGGTGTAGAGGTGTGTGTAGGGGTGTTTGTAGAAGTGTAGGGGTGTAGGGGTGTAGAGGTGTGTGTAGAGGTGTAGGGGTATAGAGGTGTAGGGCTGTAGTGGTGTAGAGGTGTAGAGGTGTAGGGGTGTAAGAGTGTAGAGGTGTAGAGGTGTAGGAGTGTAGAGGTGTAGAGGTGTGTGTAGGGGTGTGTAGAGGTGTAGGGGTATAGAGGTGTAGGGGTGTAGGGGTGTAGAGGTGTAGGGGTGTAGAGGTGTAGAGGTGTAGGGGTGTAGCAGTGTAGGAGTGTAGAGGTGTAGAGGTGTAGGGGTGTAGAGGTGTAGGAGTGTAGAGGTGTAGAGGTGTAGGGGTGTAGGGTTGTAGAGGTGTAGGGGTGTAGGGGTGTAGGGGTGTAGAGATGTGTGTAGGGGTGTAGGGGTGTGTGTAGGGGTGTAGGGGTGTGTGTAGGGGTGTATGGGTGTAGAGGTGTGTGTAGGGGTGTAGAGGTGTAGGGGTGTAGGGGTGTAGAGGTGTAGAGGTGTAGGGGTGTAGGGGTGTAGGGGTGTAGAGGTGTAGGGGTGTATAGGTGTAGGGGTGTAGAGATGTGTGTAGGGGTGTATGGGTGTAGAGGTGTGTGTAGGGGTGTAGAGGTGTAGAGGTGTAGGGGTGTAGAGGTGTAGGGCTGTGTTTAGGGGTGTAGAGGTGCAGATGTGTAGGGGTGTAGGGGTGTGTGTAGTGGTGTAGGGTGTGTAGGGGTCTAGAGCTATAGGGGTGTAGAGGTGTAGGGGTGTGTGTAGGGGTGTAGAAGTGTAGAGGTGTGTGTAGAGGTGTAGGGGTGTAGAGGTGTAGGGGTGTAGGGGTGTAGGGGTGTAGAGGTGTGTGTAGAGGTGCAGAGGTGTAGAGGTGTAGGGGTGTGTGTAGGGGTGTAGGGGTGTAGAGGTGTAGGGGTGTGTGTAGAGGTGCAGAGGTGTAGAGGTGTAGGGGTGTGTGTAGGGGTGTAGAGGTGTAGGGGTGTGTGTAGAGGTGTAGGGGTGTAGAGGTGTAGGGGTGTGTGTAGAGGTGCAGAGGTGTAGAGGTGTAGGGGTGTGTGTAGTGGTGTAGGGTGTGTAGGGGTGTGTGGAGGGCACAGGAGGTAGGTGGCAAATTAATTGGGGAGGGCGGGTTAACGGTAGTGACTTGAGTGGAATCAGTGGAATGGTATCAAATACATCAAACACATGGTTTCTATGGTTTCCATACGTTTGATACATTCCATGTACTCTGTTCCAGACATTATTATGAGGGGTGTAGCGGTGTGATTAAGGGTGTAGGGGTGTGATTAGGGGTGTAGGGGTGTGATTAGGGGTGTAGGGGTGTGATTAGGGGTGTAGGGGTGTGATTAGGGGTGTAGCGGTGTGATTAGGGGTTTAGGGGTGTGATTAGGGGTGTAGGGGTGTGATTAAGGGTGTAGGGGTGTGATTAGGGGTGTAGGGATGTGATTAGGGGTGTAGGGATGTGATTCGGGGTGTATGGGTGTGATTAGGGGTGTAGGGGTGTATGGGTGTGATTAGGGGTGTAAGGGTGTGATTAGGGGTGTATGGATGTGATTAGGGGTGTAGGGATGTGATTCGGGGTGTAGGGGTGTGATTAGGGGTGTAGGGGTGTGATTAGGGGTGTAGGGATGCGATTAGGGGTGTATGGGTGTGATTAGGGGTGTAGGGGTGTGATTAGGGGTGTAGGGATGTCATAAGGGGTGTAGGGGTGTGATTAGGGGTGTAGCGGTGTGATTAAGGGTGTAGGGGTGTGATTAGGGGTGTAGGGATATCATAAGTGGTGTAGGGATTTGATTCGGGGTGTAGGGGTGTGATTAGGGGTGTAGGGATGTCATAAGGGGTGTAGGGGTGTGATTAGGGGCGTAGCGGTGTGATTAGGGGTGTAGGGGTGTGATTAGAGTGTAGGGGTGTGATTAGGGGTGTAGGGGTGTGATTAGGGGTGTAGCGGTGTGATTAGGGGTTTAGGGGTGTGATTAGGGGTGTAGGGGTGTGATTAAGGGTGTAGGGGTGTGATTAGGGGTGTAGGGATGTGATTAGGGGTGTAGGGATGTGATTAGGGGTGTGATTAAGGGTGTAGGGGTGTGATTAGGGGTGTATGGATATCATTAGGGGTGTGATTAGGGGTGTAGGGATGTGATTAGGGGTGTGATTAAGGGTGTAGGGGTGTGATTAGGGGTGTATGGATATCATAAGGGGTGTAGGGGTGTGATTAGGAGTGTAGGGATGTGATTAGGGGTGTGATTAGGGGTGTAGGGATGTGATTAGGGGTGTAGGGATGTGATTAGGAGTGTAGGGATGTGATTAGGGGTGTGATTAGTGGTGTAGGGATGTGATTCGGGTATAGGGATGTGATTGGGGGTGCAGGGGTGTGATTAGGGATGTGACTAGGGGTGTGGTTAGGAGTGTAGGGATATGATTAGGGGTGTAGGGATGTGATTAGGGTTGCAGTGGTGTGATTAGGGGTGTATGGATGTTATTGGGGGTGTAGGGGTGTGATTAAGGGTGAGGGAAGAGGCCAAAGCCACTCCAGACAATATTTCAATTTCCCTTAGACTGTCCTCTCTACCCCAGGTCAGAGCTATGCTACGGGGCTACTGATAGAGGATGCCGGAGACGTTCTAGCATTTGGTTTCCCTCAAAGACTGCCGGCAGATCTTGTTTAAAAATCTGGGAATCCTCCAAACCTCCCACTGTATCAGCTTGGTTAAAAGATCTAACGTCTTTTGTACACTTGGAAAAACAGTATATACACTTTGAGAGGTTTTCTTTGACAGCTTTTATTAATGTACTTTTTTTTTCAACAGTTGCCTTCTATTGATCACCGTGCTTCTACACCTGCATTTTTGTTGCTGTTTGGGGTTTTAGGCTGAGTTTCTGATGTAAGAAGGGCTTTATAAATACATTTGATTGATTGATTGATTGAGTAAGAGTTTTGTCCAACAGGGGTTTATGAGAGGGTGTGGGAGGGGAGGGATAGTATGTTGTGATATTTGTTTTTGTGTGTGTATGTATGTATGTATGTATGTATGTATGTATGTATGTATGTATGTATGTATGTGTGTGTGTGTGTGTGTGTGTGTGTGTGTGTGTGTGTGTGTGTGTGTGTGTGTGTGTGTGTGTGTGTGTGTGTGTGTGTGTGTGTGTGTGTGTGTGTAAATGTGTACATATGTGCATTTATATGTATATTTCTATATTATTATTTCCAGTTGTATGTTTTCATTTATTTTATTTTTGTATGTATGCTACTTTCGTTGTTAAGGGGACCTCCTAGCGGATCCCGCTATCGGGATCAAAATTGACAACATCCGGTGAGATGGAGCGCGCTAAATTCAAATGACAAAATTGTAATATTAAACATTTATGAACATACAAGTGTCTTACATCATTTAAAAGCTTAACTTCTTATTAATCCAAACGCTGTGTCAGATTTCAAAAAGGCTTTACGGCGAAAGCATACCATGCGATTATCTGAGGACAGCGCCCCACATCAAAATACTTTTTCAAACCAGAACAGGAGTCACAAAATTCCAAATTACGATAATATAAATCACTTACTTTTGAAGATCTTCCTCTGTTTCCAATCCCAAGGGTCCCAGCTACACAATGAATGGTTGTTTTGTTCGATAAAGTCCTTATTTATATCTACTAAAGTCAGTTAAGGTGGCGGCTTTGATTTCAGTAATCCACTCGTTCAACATGCATACAAACAAATCCAAAAAGTTACTGGTAAAGTTCGTCCAAACAAGTCAAACGATGTTTCTAATTAATGCTCAGGTACTCTAATATCTAAATAAACGATAAAATTTAAGACGGAGAATAGTATGTTCAATAGGGAAGATAAATAACGAAAAGTGCGCACCTCATTCACTCGCAACAAGACTACATTTCTAATGAGAGACACCTTGGAAAAACTACAACTACTCGTTCATTTTTCAAAAAACAAGCCTGAAACCCTTTCTAAAGACTGTTGACATCTAGTGGAAGCCATAGGAACTGCAATCTGGGAGCTATTTATTTGTATATCCCATAGACTCGCATTGAAATGGCCTGTGACCTCAACAAAAAAAAATCAGAATGGATTTTCCTCGGGTTTTCACCTGCCATATCAGTTCTGTTATACTCACAGACATTATTTTAACAGTTTTAGAAACTTTAGAGTGTTTTGTATCCAAATCTACCAATTATATGCATATCCTAGCTTCTGGGCCTGAGTAATAGGCAGTTACACACACACACACACACACACTCCCAAATTGTGGACAGTGTGTGTGCGCGTGTGTGTGCGCGTGCGTGTGTGTGTGTGTGTGTGTGTGTGTATGTGTGTGTGTGTGTGTGTGTGTGTGTACGTGTGTGTGTGTGTGTGTGTGTGTGTGTGTGTGTGAGACGCGAGATGGAGTGTGTGTGTCTGTTTGTAGGGCGAGGTGGGGGGTGAGTGTAATCTCAGTATGTTCTCAGTGTGAATAGTGTCGTGGCTGTGAAGGTTCTTCCACCGCCGCGAGTTGTGTGTCTGCGTGTGTGTCTGCGTGTGTGTCTGCGTGCGTGCGCGTGTGTGTGTGTGTGAGACGCGAGATGGAGTTTGTGTGTCTGTTTGTAGGGCGAGGTGGGGGGTGAGTGTAATCTCAGTATGTTCTCAGTGTGAATAGTGTCGTGGCTGTGAAGGTTCTTCCACCGCCGCGAGTTGTGTGTCTGCGTGTGTGTCTGCGTGCGTGTGTGCGTGCGTGCGTGCGTGCGTGCGTGTGTGTGTGTGTATGAGAGCATGCGTTCCGTCTCTGACTGCGGTTTTGGTCCTTTATTCCTCTCTGTGTCTTTTGTAATGGTTCTCTACAGGGTGCGCCCAGCACTCTAGCAGATTACCCAGAAATCAAAGAGCAGGAAGGGGGCTAAACTATTTAACACTTTTCTACAGAAACCAGAGCCAATGACATCCGCTTTGCAATTGAAAGTAGGGATTGAAATGAATTGACGGAAGTGAGAGAACAGCTATGGTCCGTTGTTGTGTTCATAATAAATAAATAGCATTCGAACCTAATTATCCTTTAATACCAGATCAACCACAATTCTTTTGAAGCTTACACTTTCTTTTACTGTGTGAATCCAGTAAATAATTGGGCCAATAAACCTTATATGTGTCACGTCCTGACCATAGAATTATGTTATTTTCTATGGTAGAGTAGGTCAGGGCGTGACAGGGGGTGTTTTTCTATGTTTTGTCTTTCTATGTTCATGTTCTAGTTTTGTATTTCTATGTTGGTTTTGTTTGGGATGATCTCCAATTAGAGGCAGCTGGTCCTCGTTGTCTCTAATTGGAGATCATACTTAAGTAGGGTTTTTTTCCACCTGGGTTTGTGGGAGATTAGTTTTGAGTAGTCTCTGTTTCACCTCTGCGTCACGTTTTTTTTTTTTCTTCATTCAAGTTTATTTATGTATTGCATAGATTCACAGTATAAAAAATGTGGAACGACACACACGCTGCACTTTGATCCGCTTATTCCTATGACAACCGTGACAACATGAAATATCATGTATTTTGGTATATTCAAATAAATTGCTCACAGTTATTACATTATTATTATAATATTTTTTTGATATACATTTGAAAATACACTGAGTGTACAAAACATTAAAAACACCTTCCTAACATTGCGTTGCCCCCCCCTTTTTTTTGCCCTCATAACAACCTAAATTTGTCGGGGAGTGGACAAGGTGTTGAAAGTGTTCCACAGGGATGCTGGCCCATGCTGACTCTAATGCTTCCCACAGTTGTGTCAAGTTGGCTGGATGTCCTTTGGGTGGTGGACCCACCTTGACACATACAGGAAACTGTTAAGCGTGAAAAAGCCAGCAGCATTGCAGCCTGGCCCCTATTACCATGCCCTGGTTAAAGGTACTTCAATCTTTAGCCCATTCACCCTCTGAATGGCACACATACACAATCCATGTCTCAATTGTCACAAAGCTTAAAAATCTCAAGTCTTCTCCCCTTCATCTACACTGATTGAAGTGGATTTAACATGTGTCATCAATAAGGGATCATAGCTTTCACCTGGATTTTATCCTATTCTACAGTATCTTAGTCTATGCCGCTCTGACATTGCTCGTCCAAATATTTATATTTTCTAATTTTATTCCTTTACTTTAGATTGTGTGTATTGTTAGATATTACTTTGTTAGATATTACTGAACTGTTGGAGCTAGAAACACAAGCATTTTGCTACACCAGTTATAACATCTGATAAACATGTGTACAGTATGTGACAAATACAATTTGATTTAGATTTAGATTTCTGATTTTGACTTGATTCACCTGGTCATCTGTTAGGTAATGAGTGTTCATAATGTTTTGTATACTCAGTGTACATTTGTGATTGTGTTACTGTGTAATTGTACATGGCGCTGGATGTTTTGTGTGACAGCATGTTCCTCTAGCTAACAGGCTGTATAATTCAGAGATATGCTGTAAATGGGACTAAGCTGTTCTGACGCTCCCGTCACTTCTGTGACGCACAATGGTGCAGAGATACAACCTGTTTAGTATTGGTGTTTCGGAGACAGCAGAAATGCTGTGAGAGGACAGGGAGGTACAGAGAGAGAGAGAGAGAGATGTGCATGTCGTTATGATTCTGTAGCCTGTTCTCCATGTGAGGTGTGAGCGACGGTGTAGCGCCTCCCATCCCATGCAGGGGTGTGGGGTGAATCTAATGGCTTCAACATTCACACACACACACACACACACACACACACAGAGACACATACACAGGCACACAGCCCAGGGACCACGCCAGAGGGGACTCGTTACTGCTCCGGTGGCAACCAGGGTTGCCGTGGTGACACGCTGGGGGGCAGATGGTCTCCATGGCTGCTTTCTGTATTCTACACTCCCTGTGACTGATCTAGTACATCAGCCCTGAATCTCATTGGTTCACTGACGCTCCTTTAGGGCTGTAGTCCTTTGCGGTTGTCGAGAGCGTTTAGCTTCCTCTCTGTCACTGTCATATGTACGTAAACAGGGGTGTACCAAGGTAACCTGCCTAAATGACTACCGACCCGTATCACTCACGTCTGTAGCCATGAAATGCTTTGAAAGGCTGGTCATGGCCCACATCAACACCATCATCCCAGAAAACCTAGACCAACTCCAATTTGCATACCGCCCCAACAGATCCACAGATGATGCAATCTCTATTGCACTCCACACTGCCCTTTCCCACCGGGACAAAAGGAACACATGTGAGAATGCTATTCATTGACTACAGCTCAGCGTTCAACACCATAGTGCCCTCAAAGCTCATCACTAAGCTCAGGACCCTGGGACTAAACACCTCCCTCTGCAACTGGATCCTGGACTTCCTGACGGGCCGCCCCCAGGTGGTAAAGATTGGTAACAACACATCTGCCATGCTGATCCTCAACACAGGGGCCCCTCAGGGGTGCATGCTCAGCCCCCTCCTGTACTCCCTGTTCACTCATGACTGCACGGACAGGCACGACTCCAACACCATCCTTACATTTGCCGACGATACAACAGTGGTAGGCCTGATCCCTGACAACGACAAGACAGCCTATAGGGAGGAGGTCAGAGACCTGGCCGTGTGGTGCCAGGACAACAACCTCTCCCTCAACGTGATCAAGACTAAGGAGATGATTGTGGACTACAGGAAAAAGAGGCCCGAGCACGCCCCCAATTCTCATCGACTGGGCTGCAGTGGAGCAGGTTGAGAGCTTCAAGTTCCTTGGTGTCCACATCACCAACAAACTAACATGGTCCAAGTACACCAAGACAGTCGTGAAGAGGACATGACAAAACCTATTCCCCCTCAGGAGAATGAAAAGATTTGGCATTGGTCCTCAGATCCTCAAAAGGTTCTACAGCTGCACCATTGAGAGCATCCTGACTGGTTGATTCACTGCCTATTATGGCAACGGCTCGGCCTCCGACTGCAAGGCACTACAGAGGGTAGTGCGAACGACCCAGTACATCACTGGGGCTAACCTTCCTGCCATCCAGGACCTCTATACCAGGCGGTGTCAGAGGAAGGCCCTAAAAATTGTAAAAGACTCCAGCCACCCTAATTATAGACTTTTCTCTCTGCTACCGCACAGCAAGTGGTACCGGAGCACCAAGACTAGGTCCAAGAGGCTTCTAAACAGCTTCTACCCCCAAGACATAAGACTCCTGAACATCTAGTCAAATGGCTACCCAGACTATTTACATTGCCCCCTTGCCCTCTCCGTTGTTATCTATCCATAGTCACTTTAATAACTGTACCTACATGTGCAGTTGACGGCAGGTAGCCTAGTGGTTAAAGCGTTGGACTAGTAACTGAAAGGTTGCAAGATCAAATCCCTGAGCTGACAACGTAAAAATCTGTCGTTCTGCCCCTGAACAAGGCAGTTAGCCCACTGTTCCTAGGCCGTCACTGTAAATAAGAATTTATTCTTAACTGACTTGCCTAGTTAAATAATTAAAATAAAAAGTTGGACGTTTACATACACCTTAGTCAAATACATTTAAAATCAGTTTTTCACAATTCCTGACATTTAATCCTAGTAATAATTCCCTGTCTTAGGTCAGTTAGGATCACCACTTTATTTTAAGAATGTGAATGTCAGAATAATAGGAGAGAATGATTTATTTCAGCTTTTGTTTCTTTCATCAAATTCCCAGTGGGTCAGAAGTTTACATACACTCAATTAGTATTTGGTAGCATTGCCTTTAAATTGTTTAACTTGCTTCAAACGTTTTGGATAGCCTTCCACAAGCTTCCCACATAAAGTTGGGTGAATTTTGTCCCATTCCTCCTGACAGAGCTGGTGTAACTGTGTCAGGTTTTGTAGGCCTCCTTGCTCACACACACTTTTTCAGTTCTGCCCATAAATGTTCATAGGCTTGAGGTCAGGGCTTTGTGATGGCCACTCCAATACCTTGACTTTGTTGTCCTTAATCCATTTTGCCACAACTTTGGAAGTATGCTTGGGGTCATTGTCCATTTGGAAGACCCATTTGCGACCAAGCTTTAAGTTCCTGACTGATGTCTTGAGATGTTGCCTCAATATATCCACATAAATTTCCTTCGTCATAATGCCATCTATTTTGTGAAGAACACCAGTCCCTCCTGCAGCAAAGCACCCCCACAACATGATGCTGCCACCCCCGTGCTTCACGGTTGGGATGGTGTACTTCGGCTTGTAAGCCTCTGTAACGGCTGTCTTCGTCGTCAGACGAAACAGAGAAGTCATCGTCTGAGAAAGTGGACCAATACGCAGCAGAGTTAGTGTTCATCATTGAAGTTTAATTTACTAAAGAACACTACACAAAACAAAACAAGAAAACCGACAGCCAAACAGTCCTGTCAGGTGCAAAACACTAAACAGAAACAATTACCCACAAAACCCCAACGGAAAAACAGGCACTTATGTGTGACTCCCAATCAGCAACAACACTCTACAGCTGTGCCTGATTGGAAGCCACACGGCCAAAATCAACGAAACAAACCAACATAGAAAAATGCACATAGAATGCCCACCCAATGTAACACCCTGGCCTAACCAAAATAAAGAACAAAAAACCCCTCTCTATGGCCAGGGCGTTACAGCCTCCCCCTTTTCCTCCAAACATAACAATGGTCATTTTGACCAAACAGTTCTATTTTTGTTTCATCAGACCAGAGGACATTTCTTCAAAAGTACGATCTTTGTCCCCATGTGCAGTTGCAAACCGTAGTCTGGCTTTTTTATGGCGGTTTTGGAGCAGTGACTTCTTCCTTGCTGAGCGGCCTTTCAGGTTATGTCGATATAGGACTGGTTTTACTGTGAATATTGATACTTTTGTACCTGTTTCCTGTAGCATCTTCACAAAGTCCTTTGCTGTTGTTCTGGGATTGATTTGCACTTTTCGCACCAAAGTGCGTTCATCTCTAGGAGACAGAACACGTCTCCTTCCTGAGCGGTATGATGGCTGCGTGGTCCCATGGTGTTTATACTTACGCACTATTGTTTGAACAGATGAACGTGATACCTTCAGGTGTTTGGAAATTGCTCCCAAGGATGAACCAGACATGTGGAGGTCTACAATTTATTTTCTGAGGTCTTGCCTGATTTATTTTGATTTTCCTATGATGTCAAGCAAAGAGGCACTGAGTTTGAAGGTAGGCCTTGAAATACATCCACAGGTACACCTCCAATTGACTCAAATTATGTCAATTAGCCTATCAGAAGCTTCTAAAGTCATGACATCATTTTCTGGAATTTTCCAAGCTGTTTAAAGGCACAGTCAACTTAGTGTATGTAAACTTCTGACCCATTGGAATGGTGATACAGTGAATTGTAAGTGAAATAATCTGTCTGTAAACAACTGTTGGAAAAATTACTTGTGTCTTGCACAAAGTAGATTGCCAAAACTATAGTTTGTTAACAAGAAATGTTGGAGTGGTTGAAAAACAAGTATTAATGACTCCAATCTAAGTGTATGTAAACTTCTGACTTCAACTGTACATTTTACCTCAGCTAACCGGTGCCCCCGCACATTGACTCTGTACCGGCACCCCCCTGTATATATTGTTCTTTTTTACTGCTGCTCTTTGTTACTTGTTACTTTTATCTCTTATTCTTATCCGTCATTTTTTAAAGTGCATTCACTGTAAGGTGCATGTTGTATTCGGCGCATGTGACTAATAACATTTGATTTGATTTATTTAGGTTTCTACGTGATCACCTGTGAGTCTGTAGAAAACTGTTCCTCTGTTTCCTGGCTTAGTCTGACCTTACGTCTGTGTCTCCACGAGCTCTGTTTCCTCTCCATGTCAGATTCACAAACCCAGTGACCATCAGAGAATGTTGTACATTTTAGTGAGCGAGAAGGTTTTCACTCCCAATGTGTTTTACACTGGACTAGCGATATGTGTCTTTAGGTGTGAACACCTGCGTCTCTAGTTGAACTGTTCCTGTGTTCCTGTAGTCTGACCTATGACCTCCTGTCTGTTGTGTTGTGTCTCCAGGAGTCTTAGCGGTGGCTGCAGCAGAGTGATCCAGCAGAAGTAGCAGGGTAAGATAAGTTAGAGGTCAAGATGGCGGGACAGGGGCTGCTGCCCTCCACCAACCGTTACCTCCTCCTGCTCCTGGGGGTTCTGTCTGTGGCCCACGCCTCCGTCTTCCTCAAGGCCCGCTTCCAGAGGGACCGCCGTAACATCCGCCCCAACATCATCCTCATTCTGACTGACGACCAGGACATGGAGCTCGGTGAGTCTGGCTTCACAACCCTGTTCCTGGAGAGCTTCCGTCCTGTTGGTTTTCCCTCCAGCCCTAATCTAGCGCACCTGGTTTCACTGGTTAGACTAGTCTGACAGACCTGATTCTAGTAATTAGCTGATTGATCAGATTAATCAGGTGAGTTACTCTGGGGAAAGAGAGGAACAAACTAACACGTTCCCGGATGTTTTTTTCTTCCATATTTAATGTATCTGTATGTCTGAGTACGTCTCACTACGTCCCTGTCACACAAAGACGTGTTTGTCTGGTAACAGTTAACATAGACAAGGAGGTGCCGTCTCATTATGTCCCTGTCTGGTAACAGTTAACATAGACAAGGAGGTGCCGTCTCATTATGTCCCTGTCTGGTAACAGTTAACATAGACAAGGAGGTGCCGTCTCATTATGTCCCTGTCTGGTAACAGTTAACATAGACAAGGAGGTGCCGTCTCATTATGTCCCTGTCTGTTAACAGTTAACATAGACAAGGAGGTGCCGTCTCATTATGTCCCTGTCTGGTAACAGTTAACATAGACAAGGAGGTGCCGTCTCATTATGTCCCTGTCTGGTAACAGTTAACATAGACAAGGAGGTGCCATCTCATTATGTCCCTGTCTGGTAACAGTTAACATAGACAAGGAGGTGCCGTCTCATTATGTCCCTGTCTGGTAACAGTTAACATAGACAAGGAGGTGCCGTCTCATTATGTCCCTGTCTGGTAACAGTTAACATAGACAAGGAGGTGCCATCTCATTATGTCCCTGTCTGGTAACAGTTAACATAGACAAGGAGGTGCCGTCTCATTATGTCCCTGTCTGGTAACAGTTAACATAGACAAGGAGGTGCCGTCTCTCAGACTGTCTACTAATTATCTGCTTTTGTTTGTTACCCTCCATCTGACAGTGTGGCCTGTCTTCCTGAGTGCTGCTGAGCTTGATGCCAGCTCTGTCTCTTTCTGTCTCTGTCTCTCTCTTTTGCTGTCTCTCTCTCTTTCTCTCCCTTTCTTTCGCTGTCTCTCTTCTTCCTCGACCAGGGATAGGCAACGCCAGACTCTTTGGTGGCCTGATTGGTGTCACACTTCTGCCCCAGGCACAGCTAACACACCTGACTACAATAATCAACTAATCAACTTACAATAATCAACTTCAGTTTGGAAAGCAATTAGTTTAATCAGTTGTGTTTGCTGGGGATAGGAGAAAAGTGTCACGCCCCTGAGGACTGGAGTTGCCCCCCCCCCCCCCAGACTCTCTGTCTGACAGACAGACAGTTAGAATTGCCCCCCCCCCCCTAGACTCTCTCAGTCTGACAGACAGACAGTTAGAATTGCCCCCCCCCTAGACTCTCTCAGTCTGACAGACAGACAGTTAGAATTGCCCCCCCCCTAGACTCTCTCAGTCTGACAGACAGACAGTTAGAATTGCCCCCCCCCTAGACTCTCTCAGTCTGACAGACAGACAGTTAGAATTGCCCCCCCCTAGACTCGCTCATACAGACAGACAGACAGACAGACAGACAGACAGACAGACAGACAGACAGACAGACAGACAGACAGACAGACAGACAGACAGACAGACAGACAGACAGACAGACAGACAGACAGACAGACAGAGAAATTATTGTCAGTCTTCTATGCAGCTGCCATTGTCAAAGGCACACCAAGCCAGATGCCGCGTGACGCCCTCTCACTGAGAGGAACACTTTGGCACGTCAGCACCATTATACCCACAATACATCACTTCCCCTACGTCAAGGGCTCGGCATGCACACCCAAGACTCGTCTCTCTGTCTCTGTCTGGCATGGGGGTTGGAGAAGGGGGGTATTAAACACTTTTCCGCCAGTCATTTTCACTGCGCTGGGAGAGAGAGAGAGAGAGAGAGAGAGAGAGAGAGAGAGAAAGTACAAACGGCAAAGTTTCAAACCAGCTCATTTCATAACTTAAAGGATTTCATTCCCTAAACCCCAGTAGATTAACCTACCGCAACCAGAAAAATGAAAGGAATTTCAATGCCCATTGTTACGGAACGAAAAAGAGAGACTGTAATTCCGAATGGAAACCATGGGGTTCTAGATAAAAGTCCTTGGGAGTAATTTTCTAAAGCAATTTTGACAAAAGCCTCTATTCCATATAGGGGGGCGAGCAGCACTTATATCCCTTTATCTGTCATCACCTGATATTACATCCAGACCACTGAGAGACCAACACTGCTCTCTGCCAATCACCCTCTCCGCTGTGGGCCGAGGACCTATCCAACTAAATCGTTGAATATGCAAACTTTCTACTGGGTAATTAACTATGAGTAGCCAATCAGAGCTCCTCCTCCGTCATCAGCCCCACTTCAGAGCACTCCATTTATTACTAGGTACTGTGCTGTTCTCTAAACACTAACCCCTCTCCCATCTCCAGCTCTCTCCAAACTGCATCCTTGTCCCCTTAAGCAGGCTTGAAAATGGACACTCCAGTTGCATCCAGCTTTACTTAGAGTAGTTTACCCCTACTCTCTCTCTGTATCTCTCTCTCTATCTCTGTCTCTCTCTCTCTCTCTCTCTGTCTCTCTCTGTCTCTCTCTCTCTCTGTCTGTCTCTCTCTCTCTCTGTCTCTCTCTATCTCTGTCTCTCTCTCTCTCTCTCTCTCTCTCTCTCTCTCTCTATCTCTCTCTCTCTCTCTCTCTCTGTCTCTCTCTGTCTCTCTCTCTCTCTGTCTGTCTCTCTCTCTCTCTGTCTCTCTCTATCTCTGTCTCTCTCTCTCTCTCTCTCTGTCTCTCTCTGTCTCTCTCTCTCT
Organism: Salmo trutta; assembly: GCF_901001165.1. Lineage (NCBI taxonomy): Eukaryota > Metazoa > Chordata > Actinopteri > Salmoniformes > Salmonidae > Salmo > Salmo trutta. The sequence goes on along the minus strand of NC_042986.1, from coordinate 36,710,302 downwards.
GTCTGTCTCTCTCTCTTTCTGTCTCTCTGTCTGTCTCTCTTTCTGTCTTTCTCTCTGTCTGTCTCTCTCTCTCTGTCTCTCTCTCTCTTTCTGTCTCTCTGTCTCTCTCTCTCTGTTTCTCTGTCTCTCTCTCTGTCTCTGTCTCTCTCTCTCTCTGTCTCTCTCTCTCTCTCTCTGTCTTTCTGTCTCTGTCTCCCTCTCTCTGTCTCTCTCTGTCTGTCTGTCTCTGTCTCTCTCTCTCTCTCTCTCTCTGTCTCTCTCTTTCTGTCTCTGTCTCTCTCTCTCTCTCTTTCTCTCAATTCAATTCAAAGGGCTTTATTGGCATGTGAAACATATGTTTACATTGCGAAAGTAAGTGAAATAGACAATAAACAAAGTGAAATAAACAATAACAAATGAACAGTAAACATTATACTCTAAGGAATAGAGACATTTCAAATGTCACATTATGGATATGTATAGTGTTGTAACGATGTGCAAATAGTTAAAGTACAAAAGGGAAAATAAATAAACATAAATGTGGGTTGTATTGACAGTGATGTTTGTTCTTCACTACTTCCCCTTTTCTTGTGGCAACAGGTCACACATCTTGCTAGTGTGAGATTCCACTGCCTCTCTCTCACCTTGTCAAAGTAATTTTCACAGCACTTTACAATTACATTAAGCCAGTGGAAAAGGTGACACTGTTCCTGAATGAAAATGGCCCCTGAAGACTCCATATTGCAGGATGATTGCCTATTTTGTACAGGCTATTTTAGGCGGCTCTCCAATAGATTTGGCCAATCAACATATTGCTCACTCCAAGTGTACTAGGTTGAAGGGGTCTGTAGCGTATCACAAAATACTGTTTGGAATTCAACTTAGGCAGCCCTGTTATCTGTGAAAAATCTCCCATGTTACAGTTTTTTACAAATCGCTAGGACCCATTTCTCAATACTTAGGTCACTTTTTCAAAAATCTTCACACAGTTCTCCTATCTAACTTTCAGCTTGGCACAGCAGTTCATTTCACGTTCAAAATGCCCCTAAAACTACCAAAACACTTCATACATGTCTCAAATCAACTCGTTCTTCTATAACACTAGCAAAGGTTGTCACCCAACAAGCACACTGTCACTCATAAAACAACGACCTAAAAAACACTAACAACAGGTAGCATTACACAATGTTTTCTTTACTAAACACGACACCTCTCTACTGTTTAGAATTCACTGCAGTATATGTTACAGGAATGACACCTCTCTACTGTTTAGAATTCACTGCAGTATATGTTACAGGAATGAATCAGACATGATGCAATATGCTTCAATATGTTTTATGTCATTTGTTGGCATTGAGTGATTCCAAAATACAAGAATTTGTATATACACCATCTACCGATACAGATACAGTAGCAATGCTAGTCAACCCTGTCTTCTGCATTTGGCCACAGGTTCTCATCCATGTCACATCTTATGTCATCTTGGGCAATACACCTAGGAAAGAATCTTTTGGCATGCCTGGTCCATCCCTGTTAATCTTCTGCAGATATGTCCAGGCATCCAGCATTCATTGCATCCAGGAGGGACATTTGATCATGTGGATGGTGGTCATAAACCTTCCATTCTATGAGGAAAATAATTCCTCTATGGGGTTGAGGAATGGAGAGTAAGGAAGGAGGAAAAGTGACATCATCCTGGGATGGGTTGCACACCACTCTGTGACTGCACGGGAGTGGTGAAATGCCACATTGTCCCATACAATTACAAACGTTGGCCGATTTGGCCTCACTGCAACCCTTTCCTCACCTGGCACAACCCTTCCATAGAGGTCATCCAGGAATGAAATGAGACGCTCGGTGTTGTATGGCCCAGTTAGTGGTTTGTGTAACAGCAATCCATCAGAGGATAGTGCTGCCCACATTGTGATGTTGGTACCCCTCTGGCCCGGGACATCCACTGTGGCTCTTTTCCCAATCACATTCCTTCCTCACCACCGTGTTCTGGCCCGGATGAAACCAGCCTCATCCACAAAGATGAATATGTGGGGTGTTTGCCTGGCTTCAATCTCCATGACTCTCTAAAATAAGTCCACAAGGCAACATAAGAGTTAGGCTGTTACGGTAGTTTACATTATACCTAAAAACATGCCTCTGCCCTGTTTGGTTTTGTTAAAAACCAGTTGTGTATTTTATAGTCATTTTACCTGGACTTATTGGTTCAGAGTTCCTCTCAAAGGGGACGGCGTACAACTGCTTCATCCTGACTTGATGTTGTTTCAGGACTCTAGAAATATTTGTTATGCTTACATTGTCTGCCAACACTCTGTCCCGAATCTCTGTGAGTTTTATGCCATTGTTTCTGATGACAATATCAACGATTACAGTTTCCTGCACAGCAGTGAAAATCCGACCTCTCCCGCCTGTAGGAGGTAACCGTTGGGTCCTAAGCAGAAATACAAAAACAATTACAATTACACACAAGTAGGTTTGGAGGCTTTGCTCAGTTGACTTCTGTTATGTGCAGTTCAGTCAGATGCCTTTGCAGAATACACATCTTACCTGTTGTTTTGCTGGAAATTTCTCAGAATAGATGCCACTGTTGAGCGTTGCAGATTTGGCTCCACTCTCAGACCAGCCTCTCTCATTGATAGACCATGATTTATTACATGATCAATTATAGTAGCCCTAATCTCATCTGAGACTACAGCTCTTGATTTACATTTACATTTACATTTACATTTAAGTCATTTAGCAGACGCTCTAATCCAGAGCGACTTACAAATTGGTGCATTCACCTTATGATATCCAGTGGAACAACCACTTTACAATAGTGCATCTAAATCCTTTAAGGGGGGGGGGGGGTTAGAAGGATTACTTTATGCTATCCTAGGTATTCCTTGATCTTCCTCTCAGTCTTCTTCCACCACACATACAAACTCCTCTTCCTCTCCCTCTCCCAGCCACTCTTCTTCCTCTGTCAGCCACTTCTCTATCTCTGTCTGGGTCCATGTTTACATTACAGTACAGCATTTTTCCTAAGATGTCCCCTTTTGTATAGATGGTAATGTAATTGAAAGACTAACACCTGGGTAGGTGTTCAGCTACAATGGGAATCAGCTGTGGTTGGTCTAATTGTTTTGATTGTATTTAATCTTTTAGATTTGGAATATATTTCAATATGGTATTACTGTAGAAATGTAGCACATTTATGTCTTATTCAATTTTGTATTATTGTAGGTTTTGAACAGTTTGAACAGTTCAGTTTAACAGTTATGAAAAGAGTATGTAAACATCTGCAAATTGGCCTGTGGTACATAGAGATTTGGTGTAGGTTGTATCTGAGTGAGAAAAGAGTTCATGAAAATTCATGTAGTCATTGAATGCATTTTGTGCCAAAGCAATGAAAAATGATCCATTGTTTAGCCCACATAGACTGCTGTTGTGCTCACTGTGTGAAGAGTGTTGAAAAGTGACCTAAGTATTGAGAAATGGGTCCCAGCGAATGTAATGAACTGTAAATAGGAGTGAACTTTCCCCTCCCTGTCTGAACCTCTATAGGACAGTGTTAACATTTCTCGGCATGGCCAGCCCTGTGTTTTGACCTTTGTGTCTGGTTGTTAAAGGCCTGGCGATTGTCTCTGAAAAGGTCAAGAACTTCAGGACCTCCTCCATCTGTAAACTTTACCCTGCCCTTCGTGTGTGTGTGTGTGTGTGTGTGTGTGTGTGTGTGTGTGTGTGTGTGTGTGGTGGGGTTGTGCCCTCCTCTCCTCTGTGTTGTTTGTTTAATCTTCTTCCAGAAGACAGACAGTGAGAACCTTCTCCCTTCCCATCCTCCCTCCTCCTTCCTTCTCCCTTCATCTCCTCCCTCCTCCTTCCTTCTTTCTTTATCTCATCCCTCCTCCTTCCTTCTCCCTTCATCTCCTCCCTCCTCCTTCCTTCTCTCACACATGAGCAGAACAGATGCCATGCTAAGTGGTGGGTGGGGGCTGCCTCCCGCTTGTCACATGTCAATCTGAAACAGAGCAGATCTGACCCTGGTGTGTGATTCTCTCGCTCCGCCTCTCTCTTTCAATTCAATTTCATTTTCAGGGCTTTATTGGCATGGGAAACATATGTTAACGTTGCCAAAGCAAGAGAACTAGATAATAAACAAAAGTGAAATAAACAATAAGAATTAACAGTAAACATTATACGCACAGAAGATCTAAATGAATAAAGACATTACAAATGTCATATTATGTATATATACACTTTGTAACGATGTGCAAGATAGTTAAAGTACAAAAGGGAGAATAAATAAACATAAATATGGGTTATATTTACAATGGTGTTTGTTCTTCACTGGTTGCCCTTTTCTTGTGGCAACAGGTCACAAATATTGCTGCTGTGATGGCACACTGTGGTTTTTCACTCAGTAGATATAGGAGTTTATCAAAATTAGGTTTGTTTTGGAATTCTTTGTGTAATCTTAGGGAAATATGTGTCTCTAATATGGTCATACATTTGGCGTTTGGCATTTCCACCTCATTTTGTGGGCAGTGTGCACATCGCCTGTCTTCTCTTGAGAGCCAGGTCTTCCTACGGCGGCCTTTCTCAATAGCACGGCTATGCTTACTGAGTTTGTACATAGTCAAAGCTTTCCTTTTTTCTTTCTCTCTCTGTCTCTCTCTCTCTCTCTGTCTCTCTGTCTCTCTCTGACTCTCTCTGTCTCTCTCTCTCTCTCTCTGCCTCTCCATCTCTGTCTCTCTCTCTCTCTCTCTCTCTCTCTCTCTCTCTCTGCCTCTCTCTCTCTCACACGATCTCCCTCTTTCTCTCCCGGTCTCTCTGTCTTCCCCCCTCGTCAGGCTCCATGCAGGTCATGAATAAGACTCGTTGTATCATGGAGCAGGGCGGGACTCACTTCTCCAACGCCTTTGTGACCACGCCCATGTGCTGTCCTTCGCGCTCCTCCATGTTGACGGGGAAGTACGTTCACAACCACAACACCTACACCAACAACGAGAACTGCTCCTCCCCTTCCTGGCAGGCCCAGCACGAGACTAGGACCTTTGGAGTGTACCTCAACAACACTGGCTACAGGACAGGTCAGTAGTCCGTACAGATTGACACACACACACATATGTACTTGAAGTCATCACTTATCTCTTATTCAATTAGGGCAAACACTAATTTAATTGAGAATTCAAAAACCTTTCTTAATTAGATTACACATTTCACACTCTTAGTTAGGACTTGTGAAAGCCATTAGATGTGTTTTCTACTGTCTGGTGTTCTGTTCTATCCTGTCTGGTGTTCTGTTCTATCCTGTCTGGTGTTCTGTTCTATTCTGTCTGGTGTTCTGTTCTATCCTGCCTGGTGTTCTGTTCTATCCTGCCTGGTGTTCTGTTCGATCCTGCCTGGTGTTCTGTTCTATCCTGTCTGGTGTTCTGTTCTATCCTGCCTGGTGTTCTGTTCTATCCTGTCTGTTGTTCTGTTCTATCCTGTCTGGTGTTCTGTTCTATCCTGCCTGGTGTTCTGTTCTATCCTGTCTGTTGTTCTGTTCTATCCTGTCTGTTGTTCTGTTCTATCCTGTCTCGTGTTCTGTTCTATCCTGTCTCGTGTTCTGTTCTATCCTGTCTGGTGTTCTGTTCTATCCTGTCTGGTGTTCTGTTCTATCCTGTCTGTTGTTCTGTTCTATCCTGTCTCGTGTTCTGTTCTATCCTGTCTCGTGTTCTGTTCTATCCTGTCTGTTGTTCTGTTCTATCCTGTCTGGTGTTCTGTTCTATCCTGTCTCGTGTTCTGTTCTATCCTGTCTGGTGTTCTGTTCTATCCTGTCTGGTGTTCTGTTCTATCTTGTCTGGTGTTCTGTTCTATCCTGTCTGGTGTTCTGTTCTATCCTGTCTGGTGTTCAGTTCTATCCTGCCTGGTGTTCTGTTCTATCCTGTCTGGTGTTCTGTTCTATCCTGCCTGGTGTTATGTTCTATCCTGCCTGGTGTTCTGTTCTATCCTGTCTGGTGTTCTGTTCTATCCTGCCTGGTGTTCTGTTCTATCCTGTCGGTCCTGATTAGTGGACTAATACCCCCTATTATCTACAGGATATAGTGGACTACTACCCCCTATTATCTACAGGATATAGTCCACTACTACCCCCTATTATCTACAGGATATAGTAGACTACTACCCCCTATTATCTACAGGATATAGTCCACTACTACCCCCTATTATCTACAGGATATAGTCCACTACTACCCCCTATTATCTACAGGATATAGTCCACTACTACCCCCTATTATCTACAGGATATAGTGGACTACTACCCCCTATTATCTACAGGATATAGTGGACTACTACCCCCTATTATCTACAGGATATAGTAGACTACTACCCCCTATTATCTACAGGATATAGTAGACTACTACCCCCTATTATCTACAGGATATAGTGGACTACTACCCCCTATTATCTACAGGATATAGTGGACTACTACCCCTTATTATCTACAGGATATAGTGGACTACTACCCCCTATTATCTACAGGATATAGTAGACTACTACCCCCTATTATCTACAGGATATAGTGGACTACTACCCCCTATTATCTACAGGATATAGTCCACTACTACCCCCTATTATCTACAGGATATAGTGGACTACTACCCCCTATTTTCTACAGGATATAGTCCACTACTACCCCCTATTATCTACAGGATATAGTCCACTACTACCCCCTATTATCTACAGGATATAGTGGACTACTACCCCCTATTATCTACAGGATATAGTGGACTACTACCCCCTATTATCTACAGGATATAGTCCACTACTACCCCCTATTATCTACAGGATATAGTGGGCTACTACCCCCTATTATCTACAGGATATAGTGGACTACTACCCCCTATTATCTACAGGATATAGTCCACTACTACCCCTTATTATCTACAGGATATAGTAGACTACTACCCCCTATTATCTACAGGATATAGTGGACTACTACCCCCTATTATCTACAGGATATAGTCCACTACTACCCCCTATTATCTACAGGATATAGTCCACTACTACCCCCTATTATCTACAGGATATAGTCCACTACTACCCCCTATTATCTACAGGATATAGTGGACTACTACCCCCTATTATCTACAGGATATAGTGGACTACTACCCCCTATTATCTACAGGATATAGTAGACTACTACCCCCTATTATCTACAGGATATAGTAGACTACTACCCCCTATTATCTACAGGATATAGTGGACTACTACCCCCTATTATCTACAGGATATAGTGGACTACTACCCCCTATTATCTACAGGATATAGTGGACTACTACCCCCTATTATCTACAGGATATAGTAGACTACTACCCCCTATTATCTACAGGATATAGTGGACTACTACCCCCTATTATCTACAGGATATAGTCCACTACTACCCCCTATTATCTACAGGATATAGTGGACTACTACCCCCTATTATCTACAGGATATAGTCCACTACTACCCCCCTATTATCTACAGGATATAGTCCACTACTACCCCCTATTATCTACAGGATATAGTGGACTACTACCCCCTATTATCTACAGGATATAGTAGACTACTACCCCCTATTATCTACAGGATATAGTCCACTACTACCCCCTATTATCTACAGGATATAGTCCACGACTACCCCCTATTATCTACAGGATATAGTCCACTACTACCCCCTATTATCTACAGGATATAGTGGACTACTACCCCCTATTATCTACAGGATATAGTAGACTACTACCCCCTATTATCTACAGGATATAGTGGACTACTACCCCCTATTATCTACAGGATATAGTGGAATACTACCCCCTATTATCTACGGGATATAGTGGACTACTACCCCCTATTACCTACAGGATATAGTGGACTACTACCCCCTATTATCTACAGGATATAGTGGACTACTACCCCCTATTATCTACAGGATATAGTCCACTACTACCCCCTATTATCTACAGGATATAGTGGACTACTACCCCCTATTATCTACAGGATATAGTGGACTACTACCCCCTATTATCTACAGGATATAGTCCACTACTACCCCCTATTATCTACAGGATATAGTGGACTACTACCCCCTATTATCTACAGGATATAGTCCACTACTACCCCCTATTATCTACAGGATATAGTCCACTACTACCCCCTATTATCTACAGGATATAGTCCACTACTACCCCTTATTATCTACAGGATATAGTCCACTACTACCCCCTATTATCTACAGGATATAGTGGGCTACTACCCCCTATTATCTACAGGATATAGTGGACTACTACCCCCTATTATCTACAGGATATAGTCCACTACTACCCCTTATTATCTACAGGATATAGTGGACTACTACCCCCTATTATCTACAGGATATAGTGGACTACTACCCCCTATTATCTACAGGATATAGTCCACTACTACCCCCTATTATCTACAGGATATAGTGGACTACTACCCCCTATTATCTACAGGATATAGTGGACTACTACCCCCTATTATCTACAGGATATAGTGGACTACTACCCCCTATTATCTACAGGATATAGTCCACTACTACCCCCTATTATCTACAGGATATAGTGGACTACTACCCCCTATTATCTACAGGATATAGTGGACTACTACCCCCTATTATCTACAGGATATAGTGGACTACTACCCCCTATTATCTACAGGATATAGTCCACTACTACCCCCTATTATCTACAGGATATAGTCCACTACTACCCCCTATTATCTACAGGATATAGTCCACTACTACCCCCTATTATCTACAGGATATAGTGGACTACTACCCCCTATTATCTACAGGATATAGTCCACTACTACCCCCTATTATCTACAGGATATAGTGGACTACTACCCCCTATTATCTACAGGATATAGTGGACTACTACCCCCTATTATCTACAGGATATAGTCCACTACTACCCCCTATTATCTACAGGATATAGTGGACTACTACCCCCTATTATCTACAGGATATAGTGGACTACTACCCCCTATTATCTACAGGATATAGTGGACTACTACCCCTTATTATCTACAGGATATAGTGGACTACTACCCCCTATTATCTACAGGATATAGTCCACTACTACCCCCTATTATCTACAGGATATAGTGGACTACTACCCCCTATTATCTACAGGATATAGTCCACTACTACCCCCTATTATCTACAGGATATAGTGGACTACTACCCCCTATTATCTACAGGATATAGTCCACTACTACCCCCTATTATCTACAGGAAATAGTGGACTACTACCCCCTATTATCTACAGGATATAGTCCACTACTACCCCCTATTATCTACAGGATATAGTCCACTACTACCCCCTATTATCTACAGGATATAGTGGACTACTACCCCCTATTATCTACAGGATATAGTCCACTACTACCCCCTATTATCTACAGGATATAGTGGACTACTACCCCCTATTATCTACAGGATATAGTGGACTACTACCCCCTATTATCTACAGGATATAGTAGACTACTACCCCCTATTATCTACAGGATATAGTAGACTACTACCCCCTATTATCTACAGGATATAGTAGACTACTACCCCCTATTATCTACAGGATATAGTCCACTACTACCCCCTATTATCTACAGGATATAGTGGACTACTACCCCCTATTATCTACAGGATATAGTGGACTACTACCCCCTATTATCTACAGGATATAGTCCACTACTACCCCCTATTATCTACAGGATATAGTAGACTACTACCCCCTATTATCTACAGGATATAGTCCACTACTACCCCCTATTATCTACAGGATATAGTGGACTACTACCCCCTATTATCTACAGGATATAGTGGACTACTACCCCCTATTATCTACAGGATATAGTCCACTACTACCCCCTATTATCTACAGGATATAGTGGACTACTACCCCCTATTATCTACAGGATATAGTGGACTACTACCCCCTATTATCTACAGGATATAGTGGACTACTACCCCTTATTATCTACAGGATATAGTCCACTACTACCCCCTATTATCTACAGGATATAGTAGACTACTACCCCCTATTATCTACAGGATATAGTCCACTACTACCCCCTATTATCTACAGGATATAGTGGACTACTACCCCTTATTATCTACAGGATATAGTCCACTACTACCCCCTATTATCTACAGGATATAGTCCACTACTACCCCCTATTATCTACAGGATATAGTCCACTACTACCCCCTATTATCTACAGGATATAGTCCACTACTACCCCCTATTATCTACAGGATATAGTGGACTACTACCCCCTATTATCTACAGGATATAGTGGACTACTACCCCCTATTATCTACAGGATATAGTCCACTACTACCCCCTATTATCTACAGGATATAGTAGACTACTACCCCCTATTATCTACAGGATATAGTCCACTACTACCCCCTATTATCTACAGGATATAGTGGACTACTACCCCTTATTATCTACAGGATATAGTCCACTACTACCCCCTATTATCTACAGGATATAGTCCACTACTACCCCCTATTATCTACAGGATATAGTCCACTACTACCCCCTATTATCTACAGGATATAGTCCACTACTACCCCCTATTATCTACAGGATATAGTCCACTACTACCCCCTATTATCTACAGGATATAGTCCACTACTACCCCTTATTATCTACAGGATATAGTGGACTACTACCCCCTATTATCTACAGGATATAGGCCACTACTACCCCCTATTATCTACAGGATATAGTGGACTACTACCCCCTATTATCTACAGGATATAGTGGACTACTACCCCCTATTATCTACAGGATATAGTAGACTACTACCCCCTATTATCTACAGGATATAGTAGACTACTACCCCCTATTATCTACAGGATATAGTAGACTACTACCCCCTATTATCTACAGGATATAGTCCACTACTACCCCTATTATCTACAGGATATAGTGGACTACTACCCCCTATTATCTACAGGATATAGTGGACTACTACCCCCTATTATCTACAGGATATAGTCCACTACTACCCCCT